>NC_045442.1:19136538-19270220 GCF_002776525.5 Piliocolobus tephrosceles
CCACCACCATCATCATCATCACCATCACCACCCCACCACCACTCACCGTCATCATCATCACCACCACCATCATCATCATCACCATCACCACCCCACCACCACTCACCATCATCATCATCACCGTCACCACCCCACCACCACTCACCATCATCATCATCATCACCACCCCACCACCCCTCACCATCATCACCATCACCACCCCACCACCACTTACCGTCATCATCATCACCACCACCATCATCATCACCATCACCACCCCACCACCACTCACCATCGTCATCATCACCACCCCACCACCACTCACCATCATCATCATTGTCACCATCACCACCACCATCATCACCGTCATCATCATCTCTACTTTACAACAGAGGTTCCAAGAGCTTGTGATCTGCCCAAGATCCCATTTCCAGTACAGGCTGGGGTAAACACTCAAGTTCAGGTGTCATGGCTCCGAAAGAAATGAACTTTCTTTCCTCTTGGTCTTGATTTTATTACACAGCAACAAAAAAATATATTCTTGTTATAAAGGGTTGAGATGATATAGCTGCAAAGGAGAATGTGAGGGTCCCTTCCTTTACTTCTTCCGGGCTCCCACCTCTTGCTCCAAAGGTAACCATAGCAAACTAGTTGGGGTACGTTCTCCCTGTCTTCTCTCCAAGAAGGGCACACATGTAAGATCAATATACATACACATGTGTGTCCTCATTGATGTAAATAATCGTAAGAGTGTCTGCCTTACAGGATTGATGAGGGGGTTGAAGAAAATTATGTTTTTAAAGCACTTAACATGGTGCCAGGCAATATACTGGGCTCCTAATAGTGCTCTCATCTACTGTGTGGGGTAAGTTCTATTATTTCTACCCATTTTATTGATGTGGAAGCTGAAGATTAGAGAGATTGTCACATGCACAGGATCACACAATACTGAAACTGGATTTGAATCCAATTAGCTTGTGTGGTTATTTTATAGGTATTATTTTTCCACTTGATTTTTTTTCTCTTAGTAATATTAGCTTGAACCATTTCCATGTGTGTACATGTGAGTTTACATCAGTCTTGTAATGGCTACATGTGAATCAATATTCTAAGTACTTCTTTATTGGGGTTGTTGTTGTTTGGTTTGGTTTGTTTTTGAGATGGGATCTTGCTCTGTTGCCCAGGCTGGAGGGCAAGTGGCATGATCTTGGCTCACTGCAGCCTCAGCCTCCTGGGCTCAAGCAGTCCTCTCACCTCAGCCTCCAAGTAGCTGTGACTGCAGGTGTAAGCCACCATGCCTGGCTAATTTTGTTCTTTTTTTGTAGAGACAAGGTCTCACTTGTTTTGCTCAGGATGATTTTGAACTCTTGGGCTCAAGTGAGCCTCCTGCCTAGCCCTCCCAAAGTGCTGAGGTTAGAAGCATGAGCCACCACGCTCAGCCTGGAATTGATTTTTGTATAGGTTGTGACTTAGGAATCTATATTTTATCTTTCTCTAAGTGGAGAACCAGTTGTCCTCTCTATTTATTGAGTAATCCATTATTTCAGCTCATGTGAACTATTATCTTTATCATAAACTGAATTCCCTTGTACGTATAGCTATGCAGCTGATCCCTCTCTTCTGTACTGTTGATTATTTTCTACACCCACACCCATACTAAAGTACTGTAATTATTTTAGACTTAGAAAAAAATTTTGTAACAGGAAGGGAAAATCCTTCCTTATTGCTGTTCTCTTTCACAAAAAAATGTATTTTTTGTGTGTGCATTTATTCTGTCATGTAAACTTATAGAAGCAGCCTGTCAAGGTCTGTAGAGAAAATTCCTGTGGGTGTTTAGACTGGGTGTTGCATTAATAGGTTCATTTTTGATAAATCAGCATCTTTACAATATTTAGTTTCTCCATCTAGAAATATCATATATTTCTATTTAGGTCTATTATGTTCATCAGTTAAGTTCCATAATTTGCTTTATGTAGATCTTACATTGGAGGGTTTATTAGTTGTTATTACAAATGGGATCCCATTTTCCCATTACATTTACTTAATTTTTATTGCTAGTGAATAGGAAATAATGGTTTTTATATGTTAATTTTTTATTTAGCCATATGACTCAATTTTTGTATTCGGGATCTTTATACTTCTTTTTCTTGACATCACGTTGGCCAGGAGGAAAACAATGTAGAATGATATTGAAAAGTGTACATCTTTGTCTTGTTTGTCTTTTTCCTGTCTTTCATGAGAATGCCATGAAGGTTTCACCACTAAATATGATAAATACACTTGATCAGCTTGAAGACATTTCTTTCTATTTATAGCTTACTGAGAGGTATGCTTTTCACTGCAGATGACACCATGCTCTTGTCAACAGGCCTTTATTTTTTCACTTAACATTTTCCTCAAGAGTCCAGAGATTGCCCAGACTAACTTGGACCTCCCAGCACTGGCATCCTAGCTGAGCGAACCTGGTTTAGAACTGAGCACTTAGGACTGAGTAATGTCTTCTTTCTTCCTCCTTTCTGCTCACATTTGACCTCAGATGTCCTACAGGCAGGAGCTACTTTGTGTTGATATTTCCTGCCTTCTCTCACCACTCTCCCAGGCCTACCCTTCCTCCTGCAGAAAAGTAAAACATTTTACAAATAAATAAAAAGTAGCATGTGGCCGGGTGCGGTGGCTCACACCTGTAATCCCAGCACTTTGAGAGGCCGAGGCGGGTGGATCACAAGGTCAGGAGATCGAGACCATCCTGGCTAACACGGTGAAACCCCATCTCTACTAAAAATACAAAAAATTAGCTGGGCGTGGTGCTAGGTGCCTGTAGTCCCAGCTACTCGGGAGGCTGAGGCAGGAGAATCCCGTGAACCCGGGAGGCGGAGCTTGCAGTGAGCCGAGATTGCACCACTGCACTCCAGCCTGAGCGACAGAGTGAGACTCCGTCTCAATCAATCAATCAATCAATCAATCAATCAATCAATGTAGCATGTGGACAAGGGCAAGAGCACCACTTCTGGAATTTTCTTGCAGGCACCACTGAAAAGATTTTTATTCCTAACTTCTAATTTGAATAACTTCAATTTTTTTTTCCCACCTGATTATCTTAAATGGCTCCCCACCACCTCACGCACTGGTTGCTAAGCGGATCTTGTAGTTTTTACAGGAAGGTATGAGAAAGGAATTACCACCTGACATCTGATTTCCTGTTGTAGTTTCATGCAGGTTCTGATGCAGGATGCAGCCATTTTTAACTCTTTCTTGGCCACTGCCTTGTACATGGTTAATGCAGAAGAAATGTTTTGATGGTGAATTGATGGAAACGATTTAATCAGAGTCCATCTGAGAGCTCTTAGGTGGTGATGATTTTTTGCTAGGCTGTGAATGAAAGGATTTGTTCTTGCCAGGCGTGTATGTGGAGTATGACTCTAATGTGATTTGGCACCTGTCTAGAAAATTGTCCCTGTATCCAGTGACACTTTGCTTCGGGGAAGTCAATACCTGCTGTGATGGCATCTGTCATATTTAGGAATGTGAAATGCACATGAATAATGCACAACCACCTTAGTAAAATGCCTTCTCCAGAAAACTCTTCATGTAAGCCACTGGCAAAAGACGGTTGCAAGCTGCATAGAAGAGACCTTGGGCCCCCTTTGAGATAAAAGCAGTGGATTATGTATTTTACTATAGCCTTCCTCACCTTGATGTCATTGGGGTAGATTTTATTATTTTCAGATTGTTTAGCCAAGAAAGCAAGAACCTGCTAAATATAAGTGTCATTTATTTTTGGTTGGTTTGTTAGAAACAGCATTAGCTCCCAACAAGGTGGGGTTTTGGGGAGATGGAGTGACTCATCTCAGGCATATGGTGTGTTACTGGCAGCCATCCAGGTCAAGAGGGACACATAGAAGCCAGAAACGCTGAGAGGCAAGGCAGCCCCTCCAGGCAGCCACGGGTAGCTGGCCTTTGAGCCCCTCCCAGTTTCAATGAAGTTGGCTTTAGCTTCCGGGGCTGTTGGTGTAGGAAGTTTGGTCAATTAGACAATTATTTTTCCTTTTTCAGCATCTTTTCTTTTCTTCTAAATCCTCAAGTCCAGAAAAGATTCTGGAATCCATGACAAGGAGTAGACTCAACATTCCCTACCTTTTCTCTTGCAGGCAGGTGACAAACATTACCACCCCAGCTGTGCACGATGCAGCAGATGCAACCAGATGTTCACAGAAGGAGAGGAAATGTATCTTCAAGGTGAGGCGGACTCAAGAACACTAGAAGTTTTCCCTGCTGGGGGGAAAGGAAATCTTGCTATGTTTGTTTCATTGTTTTTAGAGAAGGAGGCATGTTATTAGCTGTGAGGCTACCCCAATCCAAGAAGATTATGGCCAAAAGTTACCTCATCAGTTAGTATTAATCAGCTAAGCAACTGACATGCTGGCAGTGAGCCCCTGAGGCTGTTCACGAATGAACTTGTGATGCTGCCTTAATCAAATGAATAGGACTCGACATTTGATGCCTCAGATGTGAGGGAAGAGTGAAAATTAGCAATACCTCCTCTCCAATTCTTCCCAGGAATATGCTTAGGAAACAAAAGATTACAAGAGAATTTCTAGAAATGTCTGAAATGTTACTCATTTGATGGCTACTTTTTTTCTTCTTTTACTCTCCTGTGAGAAGGGCTTTTTGAGGCCTCCCGGGCTGCTGTTCTTTGGGTTTTCATGAATAAAATCTCATATTTGATGAATTATGTCACAGACTTGTTTCATCCCATTAAGATGATTAACTCTTATATTGAGAGAGAGGGACAGAGAGAGAATGGGAGATAACAAGAGAGAACCCACTCTCTGAAAGAGAAATTTCTGGTATCAAAGAGGTACTTTTTACCAGGGAGCCATTGGAATCCCAGCACTTTGGGAAGCTGAGTTGGGAAGACTGCTTGAACCAAGGAGTTCAAGACCATCCTGGGCAACACAGGGAATCCTCAACTCTCTCTATATATATGACCATATATATATACATATATATAAAATAGACCATATATATGTGATCATAGTTTTTATGAAACTGATTTTATATAATATATATATATATACACACACACACACTACACATACATGATCAGTTTTTATGTTCTCTGAAATTCTGGAACTTCTCAGAGAGGCTTTAAGAGAGGATTCGCTTTTAGTCAAACAGCACCATCTGTGCAAGCATTTTACTATTTTTAGCTGGAAAAGAGTTATTAATCAAACAAGGGTTTATCAGTAAAATTAGCAAAACCCATAAGAACTGTTGCTCATTCCGTTGTGGTAATTACTGAGTCTCAACTACCTGTGCATGTCATTTCTTGATTTCTCTTTGCAGATAGTACGATGTGTACTTGTAATGAGTGGTTGGCTTTTCTCTCTCAGTTTTGTTTTTAAGCAACTTAGAAAAATCTACAGAAAGGATTCTTGAGTATTAAAGCAAAGCCTGGCTACTCTCCCCTTTAAAAAGGCTAGCTACGTGAGAAATTGACAACCCAGACTTCTTTTTGGCTTTAGAGTGATCACTCTGAAAAACTGTGATTAAAAACATCACAGAATTTTGAAAGGCCTTATGAAGGCAAGTGACAAGCACCCGCATCTGTGGCCTCATGCGGGATTTATATGACACATTTTCCACAGACAACAGGCCTTACATCTGCAGTGGCAATAGGCAGGTGTCACTCTGCATTTCTCCGCACAAAGCAGATTTATTCTTTATTTGGTCTGTGGGCTTAGATTTTAGCCTATCAATTCTGGCACTCAAAAACAAGGACACAGGAGTGCCAGTCAACACTGTCTCTGCTGGAAACAGAGACTCAGAGGCTCCGGGTGCAGCTCTGCAATTCAGAGTGGTTCTGGAGACTGGAGAGAGAAGGTTTCAAGCTGTGCACGAATACAATACATTCGGGCTACGAATAAATGGCTATCTGTTAAGGCTGCATTTGGAATTCTAGGGATTGCTCTAAACCTTCTGGAGTTGTGCTTCAGAAGCCTTTGCGTGCCCTCTTGGCACATCTTTGAAGAAAGAGCAGTTTCATCTTCTTCAGCATCTGATGTTCTGTCCGAGTCACATTCCTTGTGTGCCTGACCTCTGGAGAACAATAGTGCCATTGTGCGCAGACCCAGTGTCCTGGCCAGTGACTCCTGCTCAGCAGAACCTTCACAGCAAATGCTTCTCCTGAGCCTGCACCTGACCCCTGGGCCCTCCACATTCAGAGGATTTCCTGTGCTTTGTAGTCAGCCTTTGAGCCAGAGTTAGTGCTGAAGAGACCTATACATCTGTCTGCTTTTTGTTTGATTTTTTTTGTTTGTTTATTTTGGCCCTGGGTTAAGAAGATGGAAAAAATGATTGTTAAATAAGGATTAAAGTATTATGCTGATATAAAATGTATTTTTTCTTGCCATTAATTTAATATTAGTTTAGCTCAGTGGTGTGAAATAACTCATGAGTTATTTTAATTTGGTGACTTTTCAAGTATGCACAGATTGTTGCTTAAAAGAGATAAAGATTTTGGCCGGGGGCGGTGGCTCACGCCTGTGATCTCAATATTTTGGGAGGCCGAGGTGGGTGGATCACTTGAGGTCAGGAGTTCCAAAGAGCCTGGCCAACATGGCGAAAACCCGTCTTTACTAAAAGTATAAAAATCAGCTGGGCATGGTGGTGCACACCTGTAATCCCAGCTACTTGGGAGGCTGAGGCAGGGGAATCGCTTGAACCTGGGAGGCGGAGGTTGCAGTGAGCTGAGATTGTGCCACTTACACTCCAGCCTGGGAGACAAAGCGAGACTATCTCAAAAGAAAAAAAAAAAAAATAAGGTAAAGATTTAAATCATGAAATTTGGAAACTCTGATATTCATACTGTGAATTTTATTTATGTAATTTTTGCTTTCAACATAGTAACTTTATTTTCCTAAGTCTTCTTAAGTGCTCATTTAAGTTCTGTCCATCCCTACACTTGAATGTGTCCTTACGTGAACATATCAACCTTACCCATAATCATATAGATGACATATTTTGTATGTATCTAGTCATATAAAATCATATGAGGAGGCATTGGATTCTTACAAGATAAGAGCTTCTATTGGAGATAAGTGTGTTGTTTAATTCTGTGATGCTGGTACCATGCGTTAAATTGCTTCATAATACAAGAAAGTGAGACTGTTGACTCAGCAACAGAAAATAACACCTAAATAGTTCCTTTACTACTTTAAAAGTGGAGACTTTTTAGAAAATTACTTAAAAGGTTCAAGGCCAAAGGAAATTTTTGGATTTATAATTTAACTTTCACCCTTTCTGCTAGTTGGTTTAATTTCTCATTTCTATGTAGGTGACTATGTATAATTGAATCAATGAAAAATTCAGTAAGTTTTGCTTCTGGATGTAGACTATCTGGTTGACTTTATTCCCCTCAACTAAACTGGTTGGTTGTTTTGATGTTAGATAAACAATGCCTACTATTTGTTAAATTAAATGCAACTTGTAGTAAGCACTCAGGCATTCCTTTTAAAGGATGATATAAGGTTTAACAATAACAAGACACGATTAAGAACTAAATATCTCTTGCATCAAAAGACTCATGCCCAGTTAGTGGTCTCTGTGGTCTAGAATTATGACCTTTATCAAACAAGCTTGGGCTAGATCAGGAAAACTTGCTTAGACTTTGGACATGTCTGATTTTTGTGTTATGATTTACTTGGACGTAAACCAATAACACCTTCCTATGATGGGGAAAGAGGGATAGGAGCCATTCTCAGAAGTGCTGTCTAAGAGGACTTTGTATCTTTCCATTTTCCTGGCTCTTAGCAGTGCATTCTGTCTTCTCAGGTTCCACCGTTTGGCATCCCGACTGTAAGCAATCTACGAAGACCGAGGAAAAACTGCGGGTAAGAACACAATTAAAACATGACACCAGCTGCATTTGTAGGCCATACGCTCATAGTCACTAAATATTGGGGTTAGAGTTTAGGTGAAATTACGTTTTACTGACTTTTTCCCTTATAGCAAACTAAGTTCAAAGGCCATTTGGCTAGGGAGAGGGCTCCCCTCTTACCTTAAATGTACTGTGGTTTTTGTTCCAAATGCTTGTGTTAGACAAAGTAAGCCTTGGCCTCACTAGTCAGCTTCTTAGAAAAGCATTCAAGGGAAAAGTCAAATCATGCAGATGGTAAAACAATGACTCATCAGGTTCCAGGTGCAGCATCTGCTGACCTCACCAGACTGTTTTGGTGCTTAGTCTATAATGCACTACTCTGACCCCAGCTCTATATTAGTACATTCTACTGGTCTCTCATTTTACTGAATCCAAATTCACCAGAATAGACTCTAAAAGCTGATGGCTTGTCAGATAAAACCTATGGGGAAAATAATAACGAACCAAGATAGGTAAATTAATCAATTCTCAGAACACCTCCAGATGACAATATTTTATGTTTCAGAAGCAAAGCACTGTACACAGTTGTAAAACCATGATCATAATCTCTATCCTGTTCAGATGCCCCATTTTTCACGTGGGCTAGGAAGTATTTTTCAGTGCAATAATCAGACTGAATGAATCCCAGTGCCTTGGGTAACCTAACTTAGTGGTACCCATAGAAAAACTGGAGTTTGACTGCACCCTGTTTACTGTCTCAGGGAAAAGAATGGCCTGGATTTATTTTGGAGGCCAGCCTCTGGTGCGTAGTATAATCTCTTCTCAATCTGCCATTAGCAGGCATCAGAAGCTATGTATGTAATCCCCAGCGGCAGCACGGTCAGTGTATTGATGGGGTCTAGTCACTGATGTGTGACTTGTGAAGGGGTGACTTGGCTTTGGAGCAGTGATTATCAGCGAGACCCACTCGCTCTGCCTTTTTTCAGATCCCTTTGCCTGCTGCCTTGGGAATTACAGCTCTTATTTTCCTAGTGTGTTTGCTTTATTCTCTGAATGAACCACACGTATGCACCGGAGATATTTTTCCTCTGTTTTTTGTTTTTTCTTTTCCTCCTCAATTCACATCCATCAATCAGATGGATATATTTTACCATTTGGATATTTTAGGAACTTGTCCCTTTGCTGTGACCCTGAACAAACGCAGTGCTTTTAGAATGCAAAATTATCGTGAACATACTTCAGTTGAGAGGGGAGGGGGAGAAACACTTTTTCTCTGAATAACTGAATAAAGGTAAGAACAGCTGAAGAGGAATTTGCCCACCAAACTTAGGGTGGTTTCGCTCTCTGTTTTTGACACACAGACCCCTGAAGTCCATCAGCCGGATAGTCACACACAGGCATAGTCATCTGGTTGTGGGCTCTACACTCTGGGATTTTTGAGAAACTATGGATGCTTTGGAAATGAGTTACCTTTAATAAAATATGAGAACACAAATGATCATCCTTATTGTGACTTTTATCATAAGAATGTAAAGTTCACAGCATAGCTTGAGGATGCTGCCCAGAAACCACCCAAGTAGCTATAGTAGTTTGTACTCTCTCTCTAATGTTGCTTTTGGGTTTTTTAGTAATCATTTTAACTTCATCTCTGATGAAGTCTTTTGGGAGATGAAGAGAGGAATGCTAATGAGGCCAGACTGAGTGGAATGTGGGCCTTTTCTGTATCAGGATTGCTTGAGCTTGCAGATCATGTGACTAAAATGATTTTTAAAAAACAACAATACTCTGATTACATCTTGATGGAAAACTCTCTGCATAAGCTTATGAAAACAACTAGTGAAATACTTCCACCCATTCTGGCCAAGAGGAGCTCTTGTTTTCTTCCTTTAGTAAACCTTCCAATAAATTCTAAAGCTCTTCTCCTAAACCCAGCATTCACTATTTAGGAGGTCAGGAGAGTGCTCTGGGTCACTGTCTTTGGAAAGCCCAGAAGTGAGGAAGAGGCTCCCATGTGCCCAGAGCCGGGCTTCACACTGATGTTGGTGGGGGTTAAAGGGAATAGGTTTTGAACAGAGAAATGCATCTTGTGCTCTCTTAAGGGTGTGTCTACACATCACAAATCTTGAGCCAGGATTTCCAGGCCTTTCACTTTTCACATTAGTGCAGTTTCCACAGTGAAATGAAAATGTTTTAAGAATCTTTCGGCAACCCCACTAAGTAATCCACATTTTTGATATTTAAGAACTCATGGGGCATTTGTAACAACAGATTCTCAAGAATGCCTCTCAGTTGGCTTCACTGGCTTCTTACCCTTTATATATTATAAGAATGTCTAAGCCAAAATAAATGGAGAGGAATTGAAAGGGGTTGGAGCTTAGATAAATATACTGTAACTTGAAGACCAGTTAATATGCTTTTAAACATGGGCCCAAAAATTGACCCCAAAAATCCACTTGTACATCAATGAAAGGATCCCACTTTATGTTTACTATCAAGTTAGTTTTCACTAAGGTGTTTTTTTTTTTTTTAATAATACTTCTGATTTTAGGCTATTTCTGTGTTCATTCTTCCCTTTTCTCATGTTTCATGGCAGCTGCCAAACATTCGGCGTTCTTCATCCGATTTCTTTTATCCCAAAAGTCTGATTCGACGCACAGGACGGTCTCCGTCTCTGCAGGTTGGCGCTGTGTCTAGGCTGGGGCTCAAAGCCACTGTCCTGGGCCCAGGCTTCTGTTGCTTTTCCCCCGGACTGCTTTTCTCACATAACTTCTTCAGCTCCTGCAGAAAGCAGATGCTTTTCTCACACCACGAGTGCCTCTCACACTGACTCTGGCCGTTGTCTTCTTGGATGGATGTTTTCATTCAGAGCAGCAGCTAAAGCTTTGTGTCTGTAAAGCAAGCACATCAGAAGCTGCCTTTTGGTCCTGTGTTGCCACGTTTGTTCACTGCACAAGTATCTGCTGAGCACCCAGGTGTAGAACTGGGCTGAATGTAGCAGATCGAGGCTCATAGGTGAGGAAAGACAGATACATAATTATAAGGGTGGTACAGAAACCCATCACAGGCTACGGATCACAAAGGCCACGCTCCTTGGAATGTCAGATGAGGAAAAGGCCTCCAGGGTCGCTTCCTGGGAGAAGTGGTCTTGGAGTTGATTTTTAGAGGCTGGCTGAGATTTGACCATGAGGGGATGAGGAGAAAGTGGCAGACCTGATGAGGAGATGTGAAGTGTGCAGCTGAGAAAGGCAGTGCTTGGGTAGGGAGTGGTTTCACTCAAGAAAGGAAGAGTGAGGCTGAGTGCAGTGGCTCACGCCTGTAATCCCAGCACTTTGAGAGGCGGAGGCAGGTGGATCACTTGAGATCGAGAGTTCAAGACCACCCTGGCCAACATGGTGAAACCCCGTCTGCACTAAAAATAGAAAAATTAGCTGGGCATTGTTGTGGACGCCTGTAATCCTAGCTACTCAGGAGACTGAGACAGGAGAGTTGTTTGAACCCTGGAGACAGAGATTGCAGTGAGCCAAGGTTGCACCACTGCACTCCAGCCTGGGCAACAGAGCAAGACTCTGTCTCAAGAAAAAAAAAAAACAAAAAAACAAAAAAACAAAGGAACAGTGAAGTGGGAAAGGAAGAAACTGAGAAACAGGCACCTACTCTATGGAGGCTGGGGGATTTATGTACAATCTCATTTGCTCTCCCTAAGAATTCCTGCAAGGTAGCTCATCTTATTCCCATTTTACAGATGGGGAGACTGAGACCCATCATAGTTAGGTAACTTCTCCAGAATTACTCTACTGGTAAGTGGAAGAGCCAGGATTGGAAAACGTGTTTCCGTGAGCCCATCACTCATATTCATTCTGCTATAGTGTAAGGGGACAGTGAGAGAAAAACCTGAAGGAAGCAGAAGAAGGAGAACATTAAATACTGGCTAAGGCTATTGTCAGGGGGCCACTGATGGAGTGTAAGGAAGAGAGCAGTGCCACCTGCCCAGGGCATCCTGCAGGAGAAGGGAGAGGACTCAGCCAGCCCAGCAGAGGAACAGCCAGGCTGGAGATTATGCTGCATGCACAGACCTGACCTTTAGGGGTTTCTGAGAATCAGTGGAAACCTTGGCCTGTTAAACTAGAAGGGACTTTCTACAATCTCATCTTGGCTCAGATGAAACCTGTTCTCTAGCTCTGCTAACAATTCAGGGTTGCACCTAGAAGGGACTTTCTACAATCTCATCTTGGCTCAGATGAAACCTGTTTTCTAGCTCTGCTAACAATTCAGGGTTGCACTGCAGCACTTTGGCCGGGCTGTGTGCCTGTATGTTCTGTGCCTGTCAGAACTGCACTAAGGATAAGAAGAGTTTGAGTTTCTATTTTTGTTAAGCCTTCACCTTCTTTCATTGCACGATGGAAAAGACAAGTGTAGAAGCTTAGAGTAGAAGAGAATCTTTTAGAGGTCAACCCCCTGAGTTTCCTCATTGATAGAATGAAGTCAGATGGGCTGGGCATGGTGGTTTATGCCTATAATCCCAGCACATTGAGAGGCCAATGTGGGCAGATCGCTAGAGCGCAGGAGTTTGAGACCAGCCTGGGCAACATGGCAAAACCCCTATGTACCCCTCCAAAAATACAAAAATTAGCCAGGCATGGTGGTGCATGCCTGTATTCTTAGCCACTCAGAAGGCTTAGATGGGAAGATCACCTGAGCCTGGGGAGGTTGAGGCTGCAGTGAACCAAGATCATGCTGCTGCGCTCCAGCCTGGGAGACAGAGTGAGACTCTGTCTCAAAAAAAAAAAAAAAAACGGACAGATACAGCAGCATGTCTGAGACCGCACAGGCTGTCATAAACAGCCAGCCAACTGCATACTGTGGTTCTTGACCCCAGGCCTTGGTGCCTTGCATTGTCCCATGATACTGGGTTCCTATGATATGATGTATTTTTCGTACAATCTTCATTCTGTGTTAAAGTTTCAGCTCCGGTGGCAGAGTTTCCACACACAGTGAAGCCAAAGTCGCATGAATCCAGAGGAACAGCCAAAGATTGTCCCCACTGCAAATGAGTGTTGCTCAGAGTTAGTGCTTCCACTTGGCAAGAAGCCACTTGTTCAATACCTTTTTTTATTATTATTATTTTTTCCAGTAGTATACTCTTAAATAGTATTACATTTTGTTAGCCTGTGGCTACAAGCAAGTAATACATTTTCATGACTTGAAGAAAAATGCCATCATCAAGTGTGAAATTTTTTAGTTTGCCCCAGGCCTTTAAGCTTGAGAGATTTGGAGCATCTTGAGAGAGAGAGAGAGGGAGTGAGAGAGATCCGTTTACAATAACTTCTCTCCTCCTGTCTTGTTGTTCAAACAGGACATCTGATTCCTATTATCCAGCTGTAACTATCAATGAAGTCAACTTTAGCTCCATCACAGAAAGTTGTAAACAGCTTGGGACCTGGCAGAGAAAATGGGCTTTGTGGCAAGATCTCCCTTCACCCGTTGGCAATTGAAGAACCTTTAAAATGCCAGAAAACTCCAAAGCAATGCAGTTCTCAAGTCACAGATATTTTATCTTTTAAGTACTTTGGCTACATAGCGGCTCATTTCCCACCACTTAAAACTGACTACCCTTAGGTATTAGATAAACTGTCTTCCTTGCAGGGACATTCAGCACTCTGTGCTTCAGAAATAAGTCCTGGTTTTGTTGTAGAGGAAAGTAAAATCTATAGCAGGAAAGTCATTTTGTTATCTAGATTGAGAATGAGCTCCATCTTTTCCTTTTGCCTGAATTACAGGTAAAAGAAAATGATGAAAATAGAATTACCTGAGAAAAAACATATTCTGGTTCCACTCACTTGGAAGTTTTCTATGAATAGCAAATTTTGTCTACAGGTAAACTCAGTACTGAGCATGTATAATTCATTATAGACAAAGCACATGATATTCCCAGGACCAAGTCTGTAATAATCTGGGGGGTGTCACTTGCTTTCATTCTAAAAGGGAGTTTTTCTCAGCTATGCCTTTGGAAGTTACAGCATGAATTGACTGACCTACAAAATGGGCATGACTTTTTTCTTTGAAACTAATATTTACCTATTATAACATATGCACTTGTCAATCTATGATATACCAAACAAATACCATGTGTATATTTTTAAAGGAGCTAATTTGAGGCTTTATGTCTGTCTAGAGCAAGCAAGTAATGTTAGTGGTGTTTGATTTTTGTTTTGTTCATGTCACTACAGTACATACTGTTTTACTCCCAGCTTTCACTTTGTTCAAGTATTTCATCCTTTTGAGGGTGTCTTTACAATTCATCAGACAGCTGAATGTAGAGGTGTAAAGATTTATACTGGAAAGATCACATGTAGTAAAGGCTAATGGCATTTGTGAAACTGTCTCCAGAGAAGTGGTATATGCCCACAGCACCCTCCTGCCTCCTCTCCAAACACAAAATTCTTTTTTCCAAGGGAGTTGATTTCACTCTTTCTTTGCTTAGCAGCGGGCATTCAGTATGTGCAGGTTTTAAAAGTATTCCTTCTTCTACAGCTGCTATCACCACCTTGTCTAATGAACTTCAACAAAAACCCAAGGCAGGTACTGTCAACATCAACAGGATTTAGTATAAGGTGTCAGTCACCTTATATCAGTAGTTGTCCCGTCAGTGTTCGTAAGATCATTCTGATCTGGTTGCCAGATGCCTGTAGTTTCTCTCTCCTTAGAGCATGGCTTTGGATAAATGCAAATTAGATGAATATAGTTGTTGCATCCCTGCTCCTGCTGAATGGGGGGAGGGCAGGGACTACAAGGTGCTTCCCAGCACTGTCCTTCTAGGAGACCCATGTGCATGGTGGACCATAATGGAAAGTAAATGGAAAATGTCATTTTTCTACTTACTCAACCAGCAGAGCTCTGGTAAGTGTTTTTAATGGTTAGTATTTGAAGAATGAAAAGAGCTGGAGTGGAAAAAGAAGAGGATGTCTTCAATTAATTTTCATTCTGTGACTGTGCCTTCTGGATGGTAGGACAGATGGACAAAATCAAGGCATAGGGGAAAAATAGCTGAAAGGTATTTCGAGGGCTTTTCAAAGAAATTTCATGAAGAAAACAAAAAGATGTGCTTTTTAAAGCATTTGGCTACTTATTTGTAATTACCATTTTTTATCTCTCCTGTTGAACTGCTAGTCTTCTGGTGAGGCATCTCTTTGTTAATTTGTGTGTGTGTGTGTGTGTGTGTGTGTGTGTGTGTGTGTGTGTGTGTGTGTAAGGAAAGTAATAATAGTTGTTGAAATCAAAAGTAAAGACATGAAAGTGTGCTGGGAGATAACTATAGAGTAAATGGACCCCTTCATCATGAGAGACTGAGTGATAACGGCCATATCAACAAGAAGGTTCTTACCGAAGACTCCTTTCTTCCTTTTGCCAAAATAAGGTTTCAACTACTTGCCTAATGTCACTGGCAAAATCCTCTGAGTGATCACAACCATATATAATTCTTTCTCTATCTACCTTGCCTGCTTTCTTCATCCCACCCCACCCCACCTCCATGCCAAAGATGGTATCAGAAGATGCCAAAGATAGCATCAAAAGAAAGAACTGAATTTTTCCTACTGCACTTTCAAGTTGGTTTTTCTGCAAGGAAAAGGTGCTTAAATGAAAGGAAATAAATTGTACCTGCTTTTAGCATGTTAGCCATAAGTCCTTGCTGTTTCCTTTATTCTATAGCAGTGGGCTTACCTTTGGTGATAAATATTTGAAATTGTATGCATTTATAACATAGATCAGAGAGTAATTTTGTTAACTGTAACTCTCATAGAGAATTCCAGAAACAAGGCTGCCGACCCATTGGGTTATTGAGTTCAGTTCATAATTATTGGGTCACTGTTGTTACCATGGACATCTGAATGGGTAGAAATGGTAATTTAGATTAAATAACTACATGTAAGGATCATCAGTTACATGTCAGGATCACCTGTAAAATTCTATGATGACCAAAGAGGTGATGATAGGTAATGACAGGGTTGGGTTAATGGTAAAGAAGAAATTATCAGTGGGATTTGAAAGTGGGACAGCATGTCAGTAAGTTAAGTGCTTTCAAGGTTGAGATGGTTTCTGTCTGAGTGGATGTATGTTATTGTGTTGGAGAACAGCTCTGAGCCTTTTGAAGATATCTTACACGTAACAGCAAATTATGGATTCATTAGGAAAAGAAAAATAACAGGCCGGGCGCGGTGGCTCAAGCCTGTAATCTCAGCACTTTGGGAGGCCGAGACGGGCGGATCACGAGGTCAGGATATCGAGACCATCCTGGCTAACATGGTGAAACCCCGTCTCTACTAAAAAATACAAAAAAACTAGCCAGGTGAGGTGGCGGGTGCCTGTAGTCCCAGCTACTCGGGAGGCTGAGGCAGGAGAATGGCATAAACCCAGGAGGCGGAGCTTGCAGTGAGCTGAGATCCGGCCACTGCACTCCAGCCTGGGCGACAGAGTGAGACTCCGTCTCAAAAAAAAAAAAAAAGAAAAAAAGAAAGAAAAATAACAGCTGGAAGAATAAAAAGGGTTCTTTTAATAAACAAGATGTTAATTTGAAATTCAACATGTTTAGAATTCTAGATGTTTCAAATTGAAATGTAAAATTCTAAGTATCTAGGATTAAAACTCCAAAAAATAATCATTCGATTTTTAAAAAGTAATTTTATGATCTTCATAAAGGAGAGCCTCCTAACCCCCTGCAGTTGAGCAAATACACTTTGAGAGACATTAGGGACCGTGGCAAAAAGCAGGCAATCCATGCATGTCACGGAAGCCTTGAGCACAGTTCAGTAGGCAGCAAACCAGGAACTGTCCTGGCAGATAAGACAGACTGTGCAAGGTCATCGTCATCGGCATGGGAAGGGCATTAATTACTAAAGTTAAGACACAGTCACTGTCTCCAAGAGCATTTGGAATCACTTCACAGAGTCCTCAAGGAGGGGAAGGCAATCTCTCAGCTCCTGGCGGGACTGCTGCCCCATATACTGTGATGAATTGCTTCACATATCTGTGTTCTGATGGGAAGGAGTCCAAGTGCGGTAGCTGTAGAGAATGCTGGGGAAGCCTAGTTCTAGGTAGCTCACATGTGAAAGGAATATTCATGAAGAGCAAAACAGAAGCATTATTTGAGAATAACTGCCTAAGAAACCTAGTCTAATCCCAAGTGTCTAGAAAATGTTGACTACTTGCCATGTGCCCAGTAAGGTGCTCGGAGCTTTATATGCATTCTCTCATTTAACCCTATGACATAGTTATGCTGGTACACCTTTCTCCATTCTATACATGAAGAAGTTGAAGCTCAAGGAAGTTGAAAGAAAAAAAGAAAGGAAAAGAAAAAAGAAAAACTCATGTAACATCAAAGTAGAGTCCAGGTTTGAACTGTTATTTGGCACCAAAGTCAGCCTTTTAAGTGCACTGTATTACACTGTATTACATAAAATACATAGATGTGTTCTATCCCATTATTTCAATATAGACAGGTAAACAGAATTGGGCCATTGTAAGAAAATAAACAAGCAAGAATGCAACTTAACCCATAAACAAGATGTCCATGGATGTAAATTTTACCATAAACTTAGGAGGTCAGAATGAAGCAAAAACAAACAATGGTAAATTCAGTGAAAGAAAAAGCAGTTTCCGAATCTCCAAGTGTATTAGTCCATTTTCACACTGCTGTAAAGAACTGCCCAAGACTGGGTAATTTATACAGAAAAGAGATTTAATTGACTCATAGTTCTGCATGGCTGGGAAGGACTCAGGAAACTTACAATCATGGCAGAAAGCAAAGGGGAAGCAAAGACCTTCTTCACATGGCACAGGAAAGAGAGAGCATGTGAGTGCAGGAAAAACTACCATTTATAAAACCACCAGGTCTCGTGAGAATTCCCTCACTATCATGAGAACAGCATGGAGGAAGCCGCCCCCATAATCCAATCACCTCTCTCCCTTGACACATGGAGATTACAAATCAAGATGAGATTTGGGTGGGGGCACAGAGCCAAACCATATCACCAAGATACATCAGGGCATTTCTCAACACTAAAGTTTGAAGATGCAAGTAGCAGAGGGATGGCTCTAAGACAAGCCAGAACATCAGAAAATTTGATGACCAGTTTACCTGACTTTGAAAACTGCCTGACTATTGAAACCTAAAATATTTATTTCTGCATCAGAGAACTTGGGGACAAGTGTATGTAAATTGGAGGTAATTTTGATCTGAAAACTTTTAAAAACCAAATGGGACTTGAAAAACTTCAAATTGTTGATTAACTTTTAAAATCTTTAGCTCAACAATATTAATAGTGTAAACAAAAAAAGATAAATGCTTCCAAGAAAGCCTGCATAACTCACAGGATCCTCTAATCCAGCCAAGAAGGAAGGGAGAGGCCAGGCATTTTGGCTCACGCCTATAATCCCAGCACTTTGGGAGGCCGAGGCAGGCAAATCATGAGGTCAGGAGTTTGAGACCATCCTGGCCAATGTGGTGAAACCCCATCTCTACTCAAAATACAAAAATTAGCTGGGTGTGGTGGCGCACGCCTGTCGTCCCAGCTACTTGGAAAGCTGAAGCACTAGAATCACTTGAACCCGGGAGGCAGAGGTTGCAGTGAGCCAAGATCATGCCACTGTACTCCAGGCTGAGCGACAGAGTGAGACTCTGTCTCAAAGAAAGAAGGGAGAGAGAAACTGAACTGAAATAGGCTAGTTCTGCCAAGAGAACTGCCTTTTCTGCTGGTGAAGCTCTTCATCCCCGGAAGGTGGCGTTAAAGACCCTTCCCTACATGTGCGTGTGTTGTTCTTCAGCTCTGTTTCTACCAGTACATTCAGTACAAGAGCAAATAAAACCATTTAGAGCCATCCCAGGTGCATCATTACAGCAAAGGCCGAAAGTATCCTTGCCCCACACTTGGCAAAAATAAGGATGAGTAACATACGAGTGACCTCAAAGCCCCAGTGTACACTTTGGCTGTTCACACAATGTCCTGGATGCTTGTTAATGAAAACAGGCGTTTGTCATAGCAACCCCAGTAACTGAAGAAATCTGATGCCCCTGCCGTGTACCCTCTCCCTACCCCAACCCAGTGAGCTACTGCAGTGTTCTTGCAGAGCTGGTGCAATAAAAATATTTTCAGTTAGCAGGCATTCTTTTCTGTTACTTGATCTCAATATTTCTCTATTAGTTTTATCCCATTTGTCCCATAGTTGTGTTGATGGGAAATAAATGATCACACTCTCCCTATATTACAGGCAAAATTTTAGTGCAGGGCTTAAATGCTTGGGCTGTGGACCTAGAGTGTCTGAGTTCAAATCCTGACTCTTCATCCCTTTCCTACCTGTGTGGCTTGGAGTACTGATACTTTTTCCTTATCTGTAAAATGGGAATAGTAATGGAAAGTACCACCTAGGGTTACTGAGAAGATTACATGAGATTAAGCCTGGGAAGCACTGGGCATAGGCCTGCCACATAGTAAGTGAGCAGTAGACATTCGCTGCCATTGATATTCTTGGGTTGCTACTTAAGAGGTTTCATTTTGACATTAAATTTGGCAAATGGGAGTTCCTGGCCACTGGAAGCTTAAGGACTACCTGTGGTTAATAATTATCCCACAGAGATGGATATAGGTTCAGCATTTTGAGGGGATAGCATCTCCTTGTAAAGGAGGAATACATTTTGATTGCACCACTTCTATATTTTGATCAGGAAATGGATCTAGAAATTGCAATTTATTATTATTTTATTTTATGAGGCGGAGTTTCGCTCTTATTGCCCAGGCTGGAGTGCAGTGGCACCATCTCGGCTCACTGCAACCTCTGCCTCCCAAGTTCAAGTGATTCTCCTACCTCAGCCTCCCAAATAGCTGGGATTACAGGTGCCTGCCACCACACCCGGTTAATTTTTTTGTATTTTTAGTAGAGACGGGCTTTCACCATGTTGGCCAGGCTGGTCTCGAACTCCTGACCTCAGGTGATCCACCCACCTCGGCCTCCCAAAGTGCTGAGATTACAGGCATGAGCCACCGCACCCAGGCTGCACATTTCTTGAATAGTGTTATGTGAGTCTTTCCTCTTTCAACATACTCAGAGGTAGAATTTTCTCATATTGAGATATACCTGCGATTGCTATAACTCTAGCAGGAAAGCGCTTGTGCACGCCAGGTCCTGGGGAGGAGGCCCAGAAGTGATGGACCTGGTGCATCTCCACCTGGGTGTGGTGCGATTTCTCCCACCCACTTCCACCCTAGCATCTCGAAGATACCAGGAGCATTGGCTGAAAAAGACTGATCACAGTCTTCCGGCGATGAATGTAATCACTGCCGGACCTGAATTGGCCAGATATGTTTGCCTTCATTGTTTCAACTTGAACAATATAGTGAGGCAACACCCTTGTCTGAAGGAATTTCTTTGGCTCAGTGATGCCCACATTCAAGGTATTAAACATCAATAGATACAGTACTGAGAAGGCAAGGTCTTATTCCTATTGTAGAACTGTAAGTTATCCTCTTTAGGAAATAGCTGCAACAGAGATGAGGAAGTGTTCCAAAGTGAGGCCTTGAGTTTTCTCTGCAGAGCTTTCCAGAACATGTTAAACAGAAGCAGGAGGCAGCTGATCCTAGTTCATAAGGTTCCTTCCTGCTCACATAACCACCTCTCACTCTCCACGTTCTTCAAGTATATACTATGAAGTCCAGTTTCTTTCGTCCTTCCCAAAGGCCAACCCACTAGCCTTACCTCAGTGACTCTCTGTATAGTTAGACTCAAATCGTGTAATTAACATAAATCAAGTGTCTGCAAGCTAAGTATCTGTTTACAAATAATAAATTCTAGCTCATTCCCTCAACTAGGATTTGTACCTTCTATGTACCTGTGGAAAGCATTGGGTATAGACAGTGGTTAAAAAATAAACTCTATGAGGTCTGAGAGCATGACTAAAGTAAATGAGGGAGACAGACATGATACAAGGAAACCAATAAATATATAATTATACATTTTACTCATGCAGGAAAAAAGAATGACACTATGACAGAAAACAAAGGCAACCAACTCTGGATTGAATCAGGGAGGGCCTCTCTGAGGAGGTGATATTTAAGCCAACCCTGAAGGAAGAGAATCATCCAAGTAAAATGGGAGCTAGGGCATTTCAGGCAGAGGGAGCAGCAAGCGAGGATAAAAACTCCAAGGAAGCTTTGTGCGCTGTGTTGTGTGAGTGATGACAGGTGAGAGAGGAGGTAGGAGGGGAAGGCAGGGGTAGAATCCTGAGGCTCTGCTTGTTGTGATTTTATTCTGAATGGATGCTTGTATTAGGTCTGTTCTCATGCCACTAGTAAAGACATAACCAAGACTGGGTAATTTATAAAGGAAAGAGGCTTAATGGACTCGCAGTTCCACATGGCTGGGGAGGCCTCACAATCATGGCAGAAGGCAAATGAGAAGCAAAGTCCTGTCTTATGTGGTGACAGGCAAGAGAGCTTGTGCAGGGAAACTCCCATTTATAAAACCATCAGTCTCATGAGACCTATTCACTATCATGAGAACAGTCTGGGGGAAGCACCCCCATGATTCAGTGATCTCCACCTGCTCCCACCCTTGACACGTGGGGATTATTACAATTCTAGGTGAAATCTGGGTGGGAACACAGCCAAACTATATCAGTGCTGGAGACAAAAGCAGAGTAGTGACCATCCAAATGATGTTCTTGAAAGGTCTCTCGGCTGGGCACAGTGGCTCATGCCTGTAATCCCAGCACTTTGGGAGGCCGAGGCAGGCAGATCACAAGGTTAGGAGATCGAGACCATCCTGGCTAACACGGTGAAACCCCGTCTCTACTAAAAATACAAAAAAATTAGCCGGGCGAGGTGGCAGGTGCCTGTAGTCCCAGTTACTCGGGAGGCTGAGACAGGAGAATGGCGTGAACCTGGGAGTCGGAGCTTGCAGTGAGCTGAGATTGTGCCACTGCACTCCAGCCTGGGCGACAGAGCGAAACTCTATCTAAAAAAAAAAAAAAAAGTCTCTCTATCCATTGCCTGCCAGGTAGATTTGAAGAAGGGAGGGGAGAAGGCGGAAGATGCACAGGGAGGCCATTGCAATAATCTGGATGAATGGAGGTGGTGACTGGGGCTGGGACTATTGCAGTAGAGAAGGAGAGAAATGGGAAGCTTTGAGGTATGCTCGAAGGTAAACCAGAAGTTCTCGTAGGGAACAAGGAGCAGGAAGAGCCAGAGAAAGGCCTCCTCATGCCTTTTCAAAACTGGATCATACCACTAGTTTGCATTTACCTTTCCTTCTAGGTTGTATTTTACCTTATTCAAAAAGGTGGTAAATGTTTCTTTTTCTCACTAGCTGAGTTTTTAGTAAAGTTTAAGGGCCCAGGACAGTCTAGATTCTGAAGCCAGGGTCTGAAATCTTACAAGTCACTATTTATTTTACAGCCTACCAGGACATCCTCGGAAAGTATTTATTCTAGACCAGGCTCCAGTATTCCTGGCTCACCAGGTCATACTATCTATGTAAGTATCTACTTCTGGAAGTGACATTTCTGGGACAGGTAAATTAGTGGGTTGTAATAGCAGAATGGGTAATCCAAAACAAAAACTAATTCAAAGTGATTTCTATTTTTGTTATGAGACCTGATTTTCATTTTTATAGAACAGTCTCCTCAATCATGTTTACCTTTAGGTAATTACATTTATATGTGACCATCAACAGAGTGATCAGATGACCTGGAAAATGTAGTAATATGTTGCAGGACTTAAAAAATTCTTGCACCTAAGATTCCATCTCAAAAAAAAAAAAAAAATTCTTGCACCTAAATTGCATATAGATATTTGGGGATTAAATATATATTTTATAATGTTGATACTGAGTGTTCTTAAATCCTACCACAAAGATATGTAAATATTTAGTTTATTAATTATGCAGTTCTTGTTTTTAGCCATCTGAAAGGATTATTGGACCATCTGTTTGAGCTTTTTCCTTCACTGTCATAAATTCAGGAAATTATCCTTAAGGTTTGCATGTTGATCTATTTCATGAATTCTACACAGATTTTTTCCTAAGTGTTCAGTGACTTTTTTTTAAAAAAATGATTAATACATGGTGTAAAATGATTAATACATGGTATAAAATGATTAATACATGGTGTAAAGGGCAACTTCTAAAGAGTGTAACTGTACTAGGCAAGATGTTTTGGTTTTTGTTTATTTTAAGGCCCTCACTTTTTAAACAACAGGAAATGCGCCAACAACAGTTTCCCAAAGCAACGAGACTACAAGGTAATTGTTCTTTCTGGTTAACTTTGCCAGGCAAAAGTAGACAATGAGATCCTGGATTACAAGGATTTAGCGGCCATTCCCAAGGTCAAGGCAATTTATGACATTGAACGTCCAGATCTTATTACCTATGAGCCTTTCTACACTTCGGGCTATGATGACAAACAGGAGAGACAGAGCCTTGGAGAGGTAATACATTCCTAGTGGTTGTGAGTTGTACAACAATTTACCTTCTCTTTTTTCACATTTGTAATAACTACCATTTGGAGTTTAGGTAAATCAGGTGGTCTTTTGTCTGCCTAGTATTTGCAGATTTCTAGGCCAGGTCCTTGGAGATATTCAGAAGCCCATCATGAGTGGTGGGAGAACAGACCAATGGCACATCAAACAACAGTGAAGAACGGCTAAGCGTTAGCATGCTGGGATGGAAACTGTCCAGAGGTGGGGAGGGAGTGGGGAGAGAGAGGGCAGGGCTTCTGTGAGCTGGGCAGAGCAAATAAGGGAGTGAGAGTCTCCTGGGGGGTGTCTAGTGATAGCTTTAAGTATATTCATGGGATCATGAAGAGAGAGAATACACCCCCTAAATTTTGGTAGCTACAGTTTTCAGCAACTTAAGAAAGTTGGAATATGCAAGAAAAAATAAAGTAGAGAGCATGGGGCAACAGTCTAGCACAGGCGTGTGAGCCAGGATTCTGGAATCAAATTACCTGATCTCAACCCAGGGATCACCACATGCTGATTGTCTGACTTTGACCATGTGACAGCCATTCTGCTCCTGGTTTCCTGGGCCAGGTACAGTGCTCATACCTCTAATCCCAACATTTTGGGAAGCTGAGGGCAGGAGGATTGCTTCAGGTCAGGAGTTGAAGACCACCCTGGACAACATAGTGAGACCTCGTCTCTATATTAAAAAAATAAGAAAAATGGTCCTAGTTTCCTCATGTGTGAAACAAATAGGGTAATGATAGAATCTACCTCATAGGGTATTGGTGAGGATTAAGCACGCTTATCTACATAAAGCAATTATCAGAGGCCAGACTTGGGAGAAATACTGAGCATGTGGCAATCTCTATCATTGTTGCTACCTGTCCTCTTGGGGCTTGTTAATACTCGGCCGGCAGACCCATCCGCTGTGGGACCAGAGCCTCTCAGCCTCTTGGGATCCTCCCCTCCCCGGTCCCATCCCAGGGTTGAAGGTTCTCTGTGGCGCCTACCCAAGTCCGTTTCCCCTGGCCAATCAGCTCACTCTCGTTTTTTCTGTTTTATTTTTTAAATTAGAATCATCTGTAGACTGATTTGAGTCCACACAGATGTTAACAAATAGCTGACAAATCAGCTATTCAACAAAGGTTAAAACAATATAAACAATCTAGCATCTCACAATGCTTTGAGGTCTGGAGAGAAAAGGCATGAAAATGTGATTGTTTAATTTGTTCTCAATTCCAGATGTATAATATTATTTGATAATTATATTTATGTTTATTTGTCATTTTATATATATTGTTGCTTTTATTTATTTACTTTCTAATCTGGGTTTTATTCCAGAGAACAGCTCTGCGTGGAAAGGGTCCCTGTGACAGGAAGTGATATCCATTTTCATGTAGTGCCACCTAGTGGTCACCTAGCCGTAGCTGCACTTGCAGCGGCTCTCAAGCGCAGGTGCCCTGGCCGGGGTTGTCAGTTGGTATTGAACCCCCCAGGGTTTCGTAGGGGATAAGAGGTGAGGGGAAGTTCCTGAACAAGGTGCATAGAGATTGGTCTTGGACCCTGTGGAGGAGAATTTACTAATGTTTAACTCATACAAGCAAGGGGATGTGAGTTTTTTTAATGGTGTTAAGGATTTGGGGCTCGTGGTGTGTGTGGACAGGTATATCTGTGTGCGGTGTATGTGTGTGTGTTTCCCAGCAGCTCCGTTCAGGGCAGTAAAACATTAAGCACTCAAGAGTTTGGACTTCGAGGTGAAAATCTCTGCATTTAAAATCAGACTCAGCCAGACATAGTGGCTCATGTCTGTAATCCCAGCACTTTAGGAGGCCAAGGTGGGTGGATTGCTTGAGACCAAGAGTTTGAGACAAACCTGGGCAACATGCCAAAATTCCATCTCTCCAAAAAAAAGATGTAAAAATTAGCCAGGCATGATGGCACACGCCTGTAGTCCCAGCAACTTGCGAGGCTGAGATGGGAGGATCACTTGAGCCCAGGAGCTTGAGGCTGCAGTGAGCCATGATCATGCCATTGTACTCCAGCCTGGGTGACAGAGCAACACCCTGTCTCAAAAAAATATATATAAAGTAACAGACTGGTACTGACTAACCATATAACTTTGGGGGAAATTGTATACCTCAGTCTCCTTATCTGCAAACTCAAGATAGAGAACAAGAATACCTACGTTAGAAGTTTTCTGTAAAGAGTAAGTGAGCTATTTACATTAGAACAGTACTGGGCACATAATAAGTGCTTAAGAAAAATGCTGGCTACGCTCGTAAGCAGCACACTATAGTTACTGTCATAACTTGGAATGATGTCCCACAGTTTTCTTTATGCATAGAGGGTGCCCCTGGGATCAGAAATCAGACATATTAGTGAACTCTTGCCCAACACTTGCATCTTGCAACTGAGAAAACTTTACAAGCTGTTCTATTATTTATTCCATTAGTTTTTAACACACTTCTTTTATAGACCTCATATACATATTGCATTTTTTGAGATGGAGTCTCGCTCTGTCACCCGGCTGGAGTATAGTGGTGCAATCTTGGCTCACTGCAACCTCCGCCTCCCAGGTTCAAGCAGTTCTCCTGCCTTAGCCTCCCAAGTAGCTGGGACTACAGGCAGGTGCCACCAAGCCAGGCTAATTTTTGTATTTTTGGTAGAGGCGGGGTTTCATCATGTTGGCTGGGCTGGTCGTGAACTCCTGACCTCAAGTGATCCACCCGCCTCAGCCTCACAAGGTGCTGGGATTACAGGTGTGAGCCACCGCACCTGGCCTTTATACATATTGCCATGTAAGAAACACTGCAAGAGTCAGCTTAGTTCTGTGCAGCCGTTGGTGCCTCCAGGGCCCTGCTATCAGTGCAGGTGCAGACCTGGGCCCTGACCTTGAGACGAGCCTTCACCTAGCTGAGACCCCCTAGAGACAGACTGTAGCTGCAGAGGAGACTGTGGAGCTTGTGAAGGCTTGGAATACAGAAAGTCCACCCACTTACTATAGAATGTGGGGCAAAGGGCAAATTCTAAAATGGAGAAGTCCACCCCGGCTGTGTTCTCCATAGCTCTGTTTGCATTTCATTTCTGTGTGAAAGCTTTTTGCATTTTAATTGTAAACATTTTATTCATTTGGAAAATACTTGTTGAGCAACTACTATGTCCCAGGAGCTGCTGTCATCACTGGGAGTATGTAGTTGTAAACAAACAGTCCTTGCCCTCATGGAGCTTGTGGCATTGTGTGGGAGACAGATAGTAAAGAAACAGATATGTAATGTAATTTTACAGAGTGGTAGGGCTTTGAGGAAAAGTGAAGCACAGGAAAGAGAAAGCATACCTGGGGCTGGGTTGCTCCTCTCGATAGAATGGTCACAGAGATGCTGTGTGACAGTGGGTTTGAGCAGAGACGTCAGCGCTGACGGGGAATGAGCCCTGCAGGTGTCTGGGTGAAAAGCACTGGCAGCAGAAGAGACAGCAAGTGCAGAGGCCCTGAGGTGACAGAAGGCTTGGCTTCTTGATGGCCCCAAGGAAGCCTGTGAGCCTAGGAGGATGGAAGCTAGAGGTGAATGGTAGTGAGATTGGCGAGGCAGCCAAGGCAGGATGCCCCATGCCTAGTCAACCAAAGTCCTATTTTAGTTCTCGAACTATTTTATGGTGATTGCTATGGTTGCAATTTAGTCAACAACCATGTGAACGAGATCCTATGTTTCAGTAGATGCTGTAACTCATCAGAGTAAAATGAGCATAGTTTGAATATATAAGGGAAATGGTTCCAACTTGTCTAGTTTAATCACCTGAGTATGTATCACAATCATATCTATTCATGGTTTTTTTTTTTTTTTTTTTGAGTGGAAGTCTCGCTCTGTCTCAGGCTGGAGTGCAGTGGCGCGATCTCAGTTCACTGCAAGCTCCGCCTCCCGGGTTCATGCCATTCTCCTGCCTCAGCCTCCAGAGTAGCTGGGACTACAGGCACCTGCCACCACACCCGGCTAATTTTTTGTATTTTTTAGTAGAGACGAAGTTTCACCGTGTTAGCCAGGATGGTCTCGATCTCCTGACCTCGTGATCCACCCACGTCGGCCTCCCAAAGTGCTGGGATTACAGGCGTGAGCCTCCGCACCCGGCCTATTGATGGTTCTTAGGCAGAGATGTGCACCAGAATCTCCCTGGAACTTTGTCAGAGTCTACCTGTCTGAGCCCAATGGCAGATGCATTTGTACCTGATCAGAAGACAGGGAGATGGGGAGGGGTGCTGGCAGGTATATGTTGCCTAATATTTCCAGCGGACTCTGATAAGCAACTCTAATTAAAACTGGCAAAGAGGCCAGGCATGGTGGCTCACGCCTGTAATCCTAAAACTTTGGGAAGCTGAGGCGGGCGGATCACGAGGTCAGGAGATTGAGACCATCCTGACTAATGTGGTGAAACCCCATCTCTACTAAAAATACCAAAAATTAGCTGAGCGTGATGGCACATGCCTGTACTCCCAGCTACTTGGGAGACTGAGGCGGGAGAATCAACTGAACCCAGGAGGCAGAGGTTGCAGTAAGCCGAGATTGTGCCACTGCACTCCCGCCGGGGTGACAGAAAGAGACTCTGTCTCAAAAAAACAAAGAAACAAACAAGAAAACCAGCAAAGAGTTAACAAACATTATGACTTTAAATTCTCTTTTATTTTTCTAGTCTCCAAGGACTTTGTCTCCTACTCCATCAGCAGAAGTAAGTACCATTTCTTTTTACCATTTTAATGGGTAGAATTTGAGAATTGCTTGACCCTTCCCTAGACTTGGATTTTTGAAAAAGGACATAACATACAAAAGAACAGAAAAACTGCATGTGGGATTATGGTGGTTTTGGGGATTACCTCCGTGGAAGAGGGGACTCTAAGAAACAGCAGTATATTCCTCTTAAATTGGAGACCAGGGAGTAAAAATGGCCTCACATTAATCTGTGTCTGTGCCTCTAAGTGGAAGGAAAGTGTCTGCAGGGACATAAGTCACTTGTCCCAATGTGTATATCTATCTATATATAGATACATCTATAATGAATTTTTCTGAACCCTAATAAACTGAAATGGCCAACAGCAGTCATGGCATATTCTTTAAGCAGAGCCATCTTGATGGGAAGTTACTCTGTTTAGTCTGAAGTCAATCATCTGATCCTAAAACCAAGCAACTTTCTGGATATTATGAAACTGGACTGCTTTTAGGGAATCTCTGTAATTCAAAGTAGTAAAAATACCGTAATATTTTCATGGTTTATGACTGAGTGCTATGAATTATTAATTTCTACCTATATTCTAATAATTTGCATTGAATTTATGAAGAATTAATTTCTATTGACCAACTGTGCAAGGTTGAAGCACATAATTTGGGAACTTTTTGTTTTGTTGTTTTATTTAATTTATTGTTATAGACAACTAGTATCAAGCCAAAGTTTCCCCTTGCCATTCATTCTCAAATTCCACAAAGCTATGGTTACTGAGGTTTTCATTTAGTCATTATTAATGCATTCTTTCAAACTTTTTACTTTTATTGTGCTAGTAGAAATTTCATAGGACGACAGATTCCTAAAATGTAAAATATTCTTTGTACTCTTTCAACTCTTTAGAGAATTTTATATTGTGTTTATGTGCATGTGGTTTTTTTGTACTTATTACCTAATATATCCTTTTCTAGGTTTGGAGACAGGTGACATTTTAGTGGTGCTACAATATTCCATTGAATTCACATGTCATAATTTCCTTTTTTTTTTTTTTTTTTTTTTTTGTTTTTGAGACAGAGTCTCACTCTGTCGCCCAGGCTGGGGTGCAGTGGCGCGATCTTGGCTCACTGCAACCTCTGCCTCCTGGGTTCCAGCAATTCTCCTGTCTCAGCCTCCCAAGTAGCTGGGATTACAGGTGTGCACCACCACACTTGGCTAATTTATGTATTTTTAGTAGAGACAGGGTTTCGCCATGTTAGGCAGGCTGTTCGCAAACTCCTGACCTCAGGTGATCCACCTGGCTTGGCCTCCCAAAGTGCTGAGATTACAAGCATTAGCCACTATGCCTGGCCCGTATGTCATAGTTTCTTAATTGTGCCCCAATTTGTTGAACATGTAACCCAAATTTTTGCCTTTATGAATAGTGGTACTATAAAAGTATTTGAATAAATTATTCCTCCTTTAAAAGGGCGTTTTAAATTATTTCCTTGGAATATGTTTCCCAAAGTGAGAAGTAAAATACCGACTTTATGGCAACCATCAACTTGTTATTCAAGAGAATTTACTTAAAATGTCACCAGATCAATGTTCTAGACAGTATAGGTAGGTTGATGGTCAGAACAAAGGATGAGATTAGAGTCAGGAGGCTGGTTTTGAAGCAGGCTATGCCCATACCAGTCACACGCCTACACACAGGGCTCTTACCTGCTTGAGACCGGGTTTCTGCATTCGTGGGGGGAGGGGGAGGGAGGTGATAGTATGTGACCTACCTTTTCTTCTTGTTATGCAGATCTGGTAGGTATGTGAACATACTTATGAAACTGAAAAGTACAATGTCAGCACGGTCATTGGAATTATTATCTTTTGTCCCATAGCCCTATCTCTATTAAGGTTTATATGTTTTCATCTTTAAAAAAAATTTTTTTTTAAGAAACAGGGTCTCTATCATCCAGGCTGGAATACACTGGCACAATCATAGTTTACTGCAGCCTCGAACGCCTGAGTAGCTGGGACTGCAGGCATGTGCCACCATACCTGGCTAATTTTTTATAATTTTTTGTAAAGACAAGGTCTCGTTAGGTTGCCCAGGTTGTTCTCGAACTCCTGGCTTCAAGCCATCCTCCCACCTTGGCCTCCCAAAGTGCTGGGATCACAGGTGTGAGCCACTACACTTGGCTCTTAAAATTTTGGAATAAGCCCAAGTACTGCAGATTTTGAGCACAATGTATTAGCCACAGAATGCTATTTGCATGTAAAATACCTGTAAATTTTGCACATAAAAAGAAGTGCATATATTAATCAAATATATATAAACAAGTAGACATGATGGTTCCTTGGCAATGTTTGTGAAACGTGGTTCCTACTGAGGAATGATGATGGCCTGAATGTGTTGAACTTTGTTTCCAGGGGTACCAGGATGTTCGGGATCGGATGATCCATCGGTCCACGAGCCAGGGCTCCATCAACTCTCCTGTGTACAGCCGTCACAGCTACACTCCAACCACATCGCGCTCTCCCCAGCACTTCCACAGACCTGGTAAGGGTGACTGTTCCTGGGATTCACTCTATATAACAAACTGTATTTCTGTGATTTTTTCCCCCTACTATTGATAGCACATTGAAAAACCGATGACTAAACATTTCCATCCCTCTCCCAGAGCAAAATGAAAACTGGTATCCAACTATATTTTATGCTGTACCTTTTCTTGAAACATCAGTCATCCTATGGCTGTGTACATTTTGATTTATTAATTATATTTTGACAGTGAGCTACTGGAAGCAAGGGTTTAAAAAAAAAAAAAAGGATTAACGAAAATATCTTCACTTTGAGACTTAAAATGGAGATCTCCCAAAGAAAATATTTTGATGTGCTTTTTGGGCATACCAACATCATCTAAAATTCAGTATTAGCCATTTTTAACAGATGTGTTATGCTTCCCTTATCTAGGCACGTGGTGTTAGTAAGCATGCTTGGTTAAGCACCTTCTAGAAAGAGGACTCAGGGCTGTTCTTGATCACTTTTAAGATCCTTTCCAACCCTAAGATTTTCAATCAGACTTAGAAAACATAAAATCATTTCCAACTCTAAGATTTTCCATCATACTTGGAAAACATAAAATTATTAGGCATCACTACAGTAGAGAATGTCACAAAGTAGCAGATTTTAGTGGACCTTCATCCACAGAGAATTTAGTCTCTGTGGCTACTAGTGGGTGTCTCCTGTGTGTAGTAGGAGAAGAATGGAGACCCTAGTAAAGATCCAAGATTCCCTGAGAAATAGATTCACAAGGAAGATTCTGGCCTCTAATAAAACTTAATGGTGATAGTGTGCATCTGTGAAGACTTCAGGTTAAGCTTCTTGCTTCTGGATGGGTAGATGAGAACAAACCCATATGCTCCTTTTTTTAAAAAAATACATTGTACAAGAAATAAAACCAAAAGAATTAACAGAATGATAAAAGGCTGCAGTCTTCTCTCTAAGAGCCTAGATTTAATGCTTGCAGATAATTCAAACTATTTGATCCTTTGATAATGTATAATTTTCTCTATGCTGGTAAATATTTATGCTGTTTATTGAATTACATTAAATGAAAGTTCTCAGGAAATTTTTTTCCCTTATTTCATGGGCTACCATATTCATTTTATTCATGCCCAGGACATGGGTCTCAATTTAAGCCCTTATCTATTTGGGTAATAAGAAATCCTTTATGCTGGGCCGGGCGTGATGGCTTACGCCTGTTATTCCAGCACTTTAGGAAGCTGAGACAGGTGGATCACCTGATGTCAAGAGTTCAAGAACCAGCCTGACCAATATGGTAAAACCTTGTCTCTACTAAAAATAACAAAACTTAGCCGGGTGTGGTGGCGTGCACCTGTAGTCCCAGCTACTTGGGAGACTGAGACAGGAGAATTGCTTGAACCTGGGAGGTGAAGGTTGCAGTGAGCTGAGGTCGCGCCACTGCACTCCAACCTGGGTGATAGAGCAAGACTCTGTCTCAACCAAAAAAAAAAAAAAAAATCCTTTATGCTGCCACCCTGCTCATGTACATATGCTGAGGTCACTGAGACCCCAGCCATGGAGTTACCGGAGTGGCGTGGGGTTGTAGGGGCATTGTTGTTCCAGAGACCCCTGAATAGTGAGGGGAGTGGTCAGTCAACACTTCCCTGGTCAGGGAAGCCTCAAAAGCTCATGTCCTTATTGAGAAAGTTTCCATCTGTTCCAATCATGGTTCTGATGCCAATAGACTTTAGAACTTCTCCTTCTCCTTCTTTCCTTTCACAATATATTACATGTATGCCTGATGCCACTCATTAGGCTTTATAGTTATTATTTTGAGGTCTGCCCTTCTAAAGTAAAGCTGGAGGAATTCTGATAGCATACTTGTGATCCATACAGAACACCCCAGAGAGTCCACTCCACAAGTTCTAGATGTCAGATGATGATTTCAAACCCCCTCAGTCTGGGTTGAACTTGAATGGTCCATTCTTCCCGAGATAACTGTTTCCAGCCTCCAGTACTCGTACTGAAGTTCTCGGGATCATATAGACCTCTTTGTCACACGGGGAACACAAACAGGTTTTCCTTCTATGTAGGCAAAATAAAATTCAGCTTACAGTGGGATAAGTGTGCTTAAGAAAAAAACCAAACAAACATGACCCTTACATATAAATACAATGATTGTCATTTTTTTATGTAAGCATTTCAGAGGGTTTTGTTTTGTCAGGTGCTTTTTAAAAACAGCTGTTGTTGAATCTAAATGATGTGTCTGCTACTGGCTGAACAGAGACCATCCGGGTGACCATTTCTTCTCACCAAAGCCATTTATTCTCAGAGAGTGACTCTGTACCCACCTGAACCTCTTTGCAAACTCTCCCCCACTTTGCCTCAGCCTTAGCAGGTGCATTCTTAACCCTTTCTCCTTCCTCCCTTTTCAGCCTCCTGATTAACGTTCTTTATTTTGTTTTCCCTTGGAACGATGGCACTTTCCCTGCTCCTGTGTTAATTTCTGTTCTTCTTTTCTGTTTCCACTGTGCCCTGCCCCTGACTCCTTGCTGCACAGAGCTTTTGTCTCCTGGTGTGCAGAGGTTGTCGTACCTGCGCACCAGCAGCCTCAGCCCCACCCACAGCGACTCCCGCCCCAACCCCCCTTTCCGACACCACTTCATTCCCCATATCAAAGGTAAGGAGGCAGGTTTCTCCAGGCAGCACCCTGCATAGTGGAGATTTATTAGCACCCTGGGAAGGCTAATAAGGTGTATCTCCAAGAGTTAGTGCCGAGCTTTTGAGCTCTCAGCATGCCTGCGTGTGTCATGACTATACCCCACAGTTGTCTTAGAATGGGCATAGCATCTCTCGTTGGGAGAAATATGTCACTTCTAAGGGCTCTAGATGAAGAAGCAGGAAGTATGTTTAAGACCATAAAATTTATTATCCACTACTTTGAAAAAAGAAAAAAAATATATATATATATTATTATTTTGTTTTTGGATGTATTGAAACAAAATATAATATATATAATTGGAATATTTTCCTGGGTTCAATATGTAACAGGTCTCAGCAAAACACAATAGTGTTTAGTAACAGATATACAAAAGTTGTCTTACAGGTGATAAACTATAACCATATTAACATGTTTGGGCAGCATTAAAAGATCTATGGCAACATCAGTGTTTCTCCTTGAGCTGACTCAGAGCAGTCGTCTTTTGATTTGTCCTAACTCCCACATGATGGAGAAGAGAGGCTTTGCCTTCTGTTTTCTGTTCCTGCCTCACATTTCTGCCCCATCCCTTCATTTTCATCATTGTCGGCAATGCTTCTGCAGCCGTCCTCAGCTGGGACTCTCCACACTGGGGGAGCCGAGAGCCCTGACGAGGCTATGAAGGGGTCATAATTTAAAATTAAGTAGGAGTTCCCGGAATGGTGCGAACTTGATTTGAACCAAATTAACCGACAGTAATAGCTGCAGGATGGAGGAGGAGGCAAGCACAGATGTTATCACGGGTCTTAAAACAGTCCTAAAGGACTCTTAACCACGTGCTGCTCCGCGTGTCATATCCCTGATGCTTCCATTGAGGAGCTTGTTCTGGTTTACTGAATTTTCATTGTCAGTCTACCCAAGCTTTTTCTTTGTGCTCACTTGGTTGTTGAGTGGCTGAATCCTAAAAGGTACACGTACTGTACTTATCAGTATGCAGTGATTTTATAGATTTGCTAATTTCAGCATTCTCTATGTTTTGAAAATAATATTGCTTATTGAAGCAATCATGCTTATCAAAGACACACATGCCTGGAGTTAAGGCACACGTGCCATTTGCCATTAGCAAATTTTTTGATAGGTACAACACTCTCTAAAACCCTTGACAGATTATTTTACTTTATTTTTTTTTAAATTTTTTTAATTTTTTTGACACAGAGTCTTGCTGTGTCATCCAGGCTAGAGTACAATGGTGCAAACTTGGCTCACTGCAACCTCCGCCTCCCAGGCTCAAGCGATTCTTATGCCTCAGCCTCCTGAGTAGCTGGGATTACAGGTGTGCACCACCACACCCAGCTAATTTTTGTATTTTTGGTAGAGACAGAGTTTGGCTATGTTGGCCAGGCTGGTCTCAAACTCCTGGCCTCAAGTGATCCACCTGCCTTGACCTCCTAACGTGTAGGATTACAGGCGTGAGTTATCATGCTCAGCCAACAGATTATTTTAAATTATGAGTGCTAATTAGTATTTTTTGGGGAAAATTTTTATTTATAAAATGTCAAGATGATACTTTAGAGAATGTTTATAAAATCATAAAGAAATTATGCTGGTTTTTTGTTGTTGTTGTTGAGACGGAGTCTCCTCTGTCACCCAGGCTGGAGTGCTGTGGCCGGATCTCAGCTCACTGCAAGCTCCGCCTCCCGGGTTCACGCCATTCTCCTGCCTCAGCCTCCCGGGTAGCTGGGACTACAGGTGCCGCCGCCTCGCCCGGCTAGTTTTTTGTAGTTTTTAGTAGAGACGGTGTTCACCGTGTTAGCCAGGATGGCCTCGATCTCCTGACCTCGTGATCCGCCCGTCTCGGCCTCCCAAAGTGCTGGGATTATAGGCTTGAGCCACCGCGCCCGGCAGCAGTTGTATGTTTTAAAGAGACTTTAATATAGCAGCCATTAGTCAAATTAAGATTTTGGTTATTTCTGCTGAGGTGGGCAAATTGCTTGAGCCCAGGAGTTCAAGACCAGCTTGGGCAACGTGGCAAAACCCTGTCTCTACCAAAAACACGAAAACAAAATTAACCGGGCTTGGTAGTGCATGCCTGTAGTCCCAGCTACGCAGAGGTTGAAGCAGGATTGCTTGAGCCCAGGAGGTGGAGGTTGCAGTGAGTGAGCCAAGATCGAGCCACTGCACTCCAGCCTGGGTGACAGAGCAAAACCCTGTCTCAAAAAAAACAAAAGAAAGAAAAAAAGATTTTGGTTATTTCTGATATTTAAGAAAAAAATACATTATTGATTCATTAAAATGTAAACTTCCTCACTTGGCTATTATATGTTTCAACTTTTAGAGAGAGACTTTTTGTAGAAAGAAAAGTGTCACAGGCCCTATAAAGTTACACAGTTTGTACAAATAACACAGCACAAAGTGTCAATAGCTGGTCAGTGACTAACACTACCTCATGTCCATGAGTAGCCATGTGGACAGTTGAAAAGCCCATGGACACCGGAATCTTGGGTTCAGATATCTCTGTTACTTGCTAGCTGTGTGACCTTGTGTGACCTTGGGCTGCTTATTTATCCTGTTGAGTGTCACTTGCCTACTCTATAAATCAGGAACAATGAGTCATACTCCTACATCACGAGGTGAAGTATCTTGGTGTGGAGCACACCCACCTTGGTCAGCGTGGTGCTCTTAAACTGCTTTTTTTTGTTGTTTTTTTGGAGACAAGAGTCTCACTCTGTTGCCCAGGTTTGCATGCAGTGGCATGATCTCAGCTCACTGCAGCCTCCGCCTCCCGGCTTCAAGCGATTCTCCTGCCTCAGTCTCCCGAGTAGCTGGGATTACAGGCATGTACCACCATGCCCGGCTAATTTTTGTATTTTTAGTAGAGACAGGGTTTCACTATGTTGGCCAGGCTGGTCTCAAACTCCTGACCTCAAGTGATCTGGCCATATCAGCCTCCCAAAGTGCTGGGACTACAGGATTGAGCCACCGCGCCTGACCTTCAATGGATTTTGATGCCACGATTCTGTTCACTTTTCACAGCATTCTTGGGAAATGGACTCAGTGAGGAGACCAAGTATGGAGGCCCTGGCTAAGTAACTGTCCAGGGGCTCACCTCTAGGACATGGCAGTGCCTGAACTAGACCCAGGCCCCCTCCTCCCCAGGAGCGCTCCTTCATATGAGGGCCATGCGTTTCAGTATAAATATGTGTGAAGATAATTTTTAAAGCACACTTTTGTTTTTCATCCCTTTTAGCCAGAAAATTGCATTCTTATTGAGTCTTAGACCAAGAATTATCCTGAGTCATTTAGATCACAAAATTAAGAAATATTTACTTTTCCATAAAAATATTAAATGAGTATAAAAATTATGGCACCCCTATGTTCCTAAATGGTGCTTTATTAAAAATGTAAATATACATTCTTTTCTGTTTTCAGTCTGCATTTGAAGTTTTTGACACCGTCAGATATTCTGGATTTAAATGATAAAAAGCGCTAGGCCAAAAGCAATTAGTGACCCTGAACTTAAAAACATCTAATAGTCTCTCTCCCCTTTTCTTTTTACTAGACATGTGCCTATAGTTTGTTCATATGAAATAGTCTTTATGCTTCAGATGCAAAGTGTAATGTATATAACAGTATATACTTAGTTTTTCAATCATAGATACATGGTGGAGATTTTGTACATTAAAGATATTGCTTTAAAAGCCTAGTGTGTTTGGCTAAATGCCAATTCTCCAAGGAATTACATCTTAGTTATTTTGAAAAACATGTATCCATTTAAATGGAAGACCTCTCTGGCACTTAGAAATTTCAGAATGGGGGGAACCTATAGCCATTGAATAACATATCCAAGATATCTTTGAGATAAGTCAATGTCTTCCAGGGTTTTTTGTGGCCCTTCATTGACTTTTATCTTGGAGCTTGTCTTGGAGCTTGAGGGAGTTTTTCTTGTTTGTTTGTTTTGTTTTGTTTTTAATGGATGTGAGCTGGGAGCTTGACCAAAGGTAGGATGTCCATCTCAGAGGCAGGGGGCGCCATTTGCCACTCTGGCAGCCGGAAGCCCAGCCTTCCATTGCCCAAGTCCACTTCCTGGTCCTTGTTTCTGCAGTGTGTGACCCAGGCCTGGGGTCACTGAGCTGAGGACGCCTGCATGATTGTAAAGCTGAGATGCACGGCACAGACTGTTTCTCTGCTTCACTGGCTTCTCCATTCATTTTCCATAACATCCATTGTTGGTTGGGTGTATCTTTATTTCTGTCCTCCAAACTTCCTTGTAGCCTCATTCTATCTTAGTATATCTTTGGGCCATTTGGGCAACCTTGTGCCTAGAGATTTGGAAAAACCATTTTCACTTTGTTTCGGGCTTTGTTTGTGAAGTGTCTGCTAAGTTTCTCTTCCTTCCCCTTTGAAATACTGCTAGACATGACATTCTGTGTCCATGAAGTATAAATTGGATTTCTGAGCAGGAGGGCTACATATATTAAATCTCTTTGAAAGGAATCTTTCCTCTTTTGCTATAAATACGAGTTGCCATGATGTAAATATATATTTGACACTTGCTGAAGGAAACTGTAACTCTTATTGACGCTTTAGACAAGAACCGGCAATCTTAAAACTGTCACAAAATTCTAGATGCTGCCAACTTATCTTAAGGCTCCCTCAAGATGTTCATTTATATTTGGGGATGTAAGCACTCTGAGTCCAGAAAGCTAGGCAGTGCTCCAACAGGTCCCCACAGCAGAACTGCACACCCCCATCTCTATTCGCTTGTCTTAGAATTAGTCACTCGGGCTCTCATGGTGCCAAAAAGAAGAATGAAAGTGGAGACAGGCGTTTAAATTTGTTAAGTACAGTGAGAGTCCTGTAAGTGAATGCTCCCCCGAGGTCTAAAAAATTGGCTTACTAGGGTAACAGGAAAGGAGGTAAAACTGAAGGCCAAGAAATAGAAATAGAAACATAAATAGAAATATAGTAGCTTGTCACTACAATAGATAAGAACACTAACAACTTAGGGTGGCCCAATCTGAGGACTTAAAGGAACAAAATAGCCATGAGTGTGATATATATATATATATATACTATTGTATTATACACAGCTACAAACACACACACACACACACATACACACACACAGTAGTTTTGTTTTTTGTTTTGAGACAGAATCTCACTTTGTTGCCCCGGTTGGAATGCAGTGCTGCGATTTCAGCTCACTGCAATCTCCACCTCCCAGGTTCAAACAATTCTCCTGCCATAGCCTCCTGAGTAGCTGGGATTACAGGTGTCTGCCATCAACACCCGGCTAATTTCTGTATTTTTAGAAGAGACAGGGTTTCACCATGTGGGCCAGGCTGATCTCAAACTCCTGACCTCAAGTAATTCACCCATCTCAGCCTCCCAAAGTGCAGGGATTTCAGGTATAAGCCATCATGCCCGGCCTATTATTTTTAAACAGTATCTTGTTCTGGGTTGATAGATGATGACAATGATGGTGATAATAATGATATCTTCCAAATATGAGATTTCATCTGGTATGTCACACATTACTTTGTCTAAGTAAGGAACTATGCACAGATGACCTCTTAGGGCCCCCATCAGTTATTTCCTGCCGGGGTTAGGTTCAAAGTTTTATCATTTAAATAGGGTGTTGGCCAGGTGCAGTGGCTCACGCCTGTAATCCCAGTATTTTGGGAGGCCAAGGCAGACAGATCACTTGAGGTCAGGAGTTTGACACCAGCCTGGCCAACATGATGAAACCCTGTCTCTACTAAAAATACAAAAATTAGCTGGGTGTGGTGGCATATGCCTATAATCCCAGCTACTTGGGAGGCTGAGGCAGGAGAATCGCTTGAACCTGGGAAGCAGAGGTTGCAATGAGCCAAGATCGCACCACTGCACTACAACCTGGGCAACAGAGCAAGACTCTCGTCTCAAAAAAATAAAAAAAAAAAAAAATAAGGTGTTTAATTTAGAAAAGGGAAAGAGGCCTCTTCTTGAGAATTTTCTTCCTTTTTCTTTAGAAATGCCCAAAATTTGTCATGCCTTTGGTATTTCAAGGGCTAAGAATTTGGTACCTAGAAACATTATCTATTCCAAAAACTTATTCCCCAGTGAGCGGTTGTGATATGTGGAAAGCACATTCGGCAGAATTGCTGAGATGGGTGTGTCACTGGGTCTCTCTTTACCTGATTTTTAAAAATGCTTTGTGGGAAGTTTTAAATGATTACAGTTAAATCTACTTATAAAATTTGAACATACTAGTGTTTTTTTTTTTTTTTTTCAAACAACTAGAGAGGTGAATGTTTGCTGAAGCCATCCAGCCTAATATAGAACCACACCCAACTGGTGACAGCATTCAGCCAGAATCCACTCCTTGGGAATTCAGACAGCTACTCCATAACCTCTGAGAGGCTTTGACCATATTCAAGAAGTGAGGGGCTTCTAGAGGCACTGGCCACCAGAGGGTCTTGTTGATAGGAAGATTTTAATCCCTGGACAAATGTCTAATTCTAATAACCTTAAAGTTTGTGTCCTGCATATGCAGATATTTTTGTGCGTGCGTGACACAGGCTAATAATGATAAAAACTGATTTAATGGGGGTTCATTTGATTGTGTATTATAACCAAAACCTATGAGAACTTTCCTGGAAACATCTGTTTTCTACAAGGACAGTGGAGGTCTGTGTGAAAGAACAAAAGCAAGCAGCAGTGTGGTTCAGAAGCAGTAGCAAAAGTTGAGACCCGGTATACCTTCTATCGAGAAAAGACCATAAGAATGATTCTGTTTTTCAGTTATGGATTACCCTTGTTAATAATTTCTAATGTTCATAGGATTAAATCATTTTTCTTCAGTGAAACAATTAAATTGGAGCTGTCAAGGATTGGCTGTAATGGGGAAGTTATAAAAGGGGTTATCCCAGTGCTGTATACAGTAGGTCTTTACTTATCATCATCAATAGGTTCTTGGAGACTGTGATTTAAGAGAATTGATATATTAAAATAAGAGTCTAGTTTTTCCCCTCATCAATGTTGTGATGAAACTAGGTTGAAATACACAACGTTCTTCAAGGACCTGCTATATGTTGTTTTGCTTAAAATTGCAGTTTCCAATAACCTATTGATGTTAAGTGAGGACTTAACTACACTAACATCTGGCTTCCTTTAATTTAGAGATTAGAGAAAATTGATGGTGAATCTTGCCATGGTGTTTGCTAAATTAGGCCAATAAATAGCTGTGGAGGTAATTAATTGGCCTCCTTCAATTATTCATTCACAGACATTTATTAAGCACTTACTCCTGGCCAGGTGGTACACTGAGCACTGATGATGATAAATGAGACTGAGTTTTAATTCAGCAACAGGTTTAAAACACTATTTCCTTCTAAATGCAAATCATAATCTTCCTTCCCCTGTTTTCCTCTGTGTTTTTTATACTCATTTTTTCCTGATGTGAACTAGTTACTTCTCTTTAGAAGAGGGTTAAATAAGATAACATTTTTATAAATTAGCTTAATAGGTCAATTGTTTGGGATGATATTTCATAATTTTGGGGAACTAATATATGATTTAAATAATAAAGTCAACATTATAACATATTTGGGGCTGGCTGCTAAACCGACTCTTGAGAAGAAAAGACAGAAGTTTCAGAACACCAATAACCAAAAGCCAGGAATCTAAATTCGACTCAGTAATAGACACAGATCCCATATTTGGAATATCTTACTGCCCATTTAGTGTAGATCTATACTCTGGTTACTTAAAAATGTATATGCTGAGACATTAAAATTCTCTTAAATGTATTTTAGAACTCTAAAAATTGACATATTTCACACTTGACTAGATAGATTTAGAAAAATTTGACCTGAAGCAACTGGCCAGAGCTCTATTTTCTGATGATCTATGATTTATTTGAAATTATTATTATTAATAGATAAATAAATTGAACTTTATCAAAATTTTTAAACTTTTGTGTTTCAAAGAATTCCACCAAAAAAGTGAAAAGACAGCCTATAGACTGGGAGAAAATATTTGCAAATTCATATTATTTCTGATAAGAGACCCGTAGCTAGAATATATAAAAAGCTCTTACAACTCAATAGTAAAAAGCAATTACCACTACTAATTGATTGAGCTTCAATAGTCCTACATCTTCTGGTGTCTTCTTGAGACAAATGTTTGCCCAGACCTAGGGTAGGAGGACAATTTAGGCCAGTTGAAAATCTCTTTCTAATTTTGCACAAGCTACATCAGTTCATTCCGGCCATTCTCCTGGTCAGAAGGGAGTGATGGTGGATATGGTGGCACTTAAGGCTTTTGCAGCCACCTTTTTGCTCTTTTCCGGCCTGGTCCCTGTTCTCTCCTCCAAGTGCACCATGCTGTCCAGACAAGGTGACCAGTCCTGTTGCTCCCCCAGACCACATCCTTCTCATGACATTCCAGCCCTTTCTCGTGACATTGCAGCCCTCTGGAATATGGGCTTCCCACCCTCCCATTCACCTGCCCTCTCACCTGGTGAGCTTACTCTTTGATGCCCAGCTTAAACCCAGCTTGAAGAATTGGTGGCACCTTCATCTGAGTGTCATAGCGTTTTTCTTATGCCTCAGAGTAAACAATTACATGTCATTATGTGGTATTTCAGTCTGTCTCCTTAGATAGCCCCTAAGTCCCTTGAGGGCAGGGAGTGTATCTCATTCATCTATTTGTCCTCAGTAGTACTCAGTGTCCAGCCATAGTAGGTGTTCAATAAATGTTTCAGTGATTGAATCATTGGCCTGGGTGGAGCCTCATCTTTGAAGTGAAAGGTGGGGAGAGGTATAAAAGGTGGGGAGAGGAAATACCTGGCTGTGATACGGGTCTGACTCTATCTTGTATATTTCAAAGTGAGGAAAACAGAAACATATGCTGCAATTGAAGGCACTTTGTATTCCTAAGGGGAAGGACTTGGTGACCACACAGGTTCCCAGACTTAACCTTCAGATCGGAGAAACCTCTGCTAATTGCCAGCTGCTGCCATCATGCTTGAGAGTGATTTGTATTTGGGTTTGCCTAGCCCGCTCCTTTACACGCTTGGGATTTAACCATCTGACAACTGATCCTGAATCATGAGCAAGCAGCTTTCCATCCCTTCTAGTGTCCCCTCCCTTTAATCGATTTGCTGCGAGCTCACAGCTTTCAATGCATGCCATTGGAATGACGCACCTGACCGCTAGCTGCTTCTAACCCAGCTCCACCTGAGTTCAAATCTCTGTAACGGAAAACTAAACCTGATATCACCTTTGCAAGTCAAGTTGATAAATTGAGTTTCTTTCTTTTGTTTCTCCTTTTTGATGAACCTCCTTCCGGTCTGTTGTTTTGAATTTTTATTACGCTTGCTTTGTTTTCTTTGTTTCTCTCTCCCTTCTCTCATTTTGTTTTTTCCATTCTTCTCATTGGAGGCAATGAGCCGTCCAGCGGCCGGAACTCCCCTCTCCCTTACCGGCCAGACAGCCGCCCTCTAACTCCAACTTACGCTCAGGCCCCTAAACATTTCCATGTTCCAGGTAGGAGCTGACACAGTCTGTGTCTTGGTGTCCTGTCACAGTGTAGAATGTAGCCTTGTAACCTCGTCTCGTCTCATCTCTCATGCTCTTTTAAATGGGATGCACAGTTAACAAACCCTAAATTGCAGGATCTGACCTAGGGGGCCTTTCAAAAGTTTTATGTGTTAAATGCCAGGATTACCTTGAAGGTTTATGTTTTCTCAAATAATTTTTGAAGAGTGTGGGTGATGGGTAAAAACAGTTGAGTTGTTTTGTTTTGCTTTTTACTAAAATTTTCATTGTACCATTTTATCATTGCCTTCTGAGATACCTTTCTGTGGTTTGCTGTCATTGACTAATTATAGCAATGGCAATCTAGTTATCTTCTCGTCCAAAAGATTGAACCACAGTATCACCTGAGAGAATACTTTTCTATTTCCTGTTTTTCTCTAATGTGGAGACTTTCTCCAAGGACTTTTCAGAGAGATGTAGAATTGGGTGAATTGGTTGGTCTTTCTGCAGCGCAGCATAGACTAACCACCTCCACAGCCCATGAAGATATCTTGCAATTTAGGCTTGGTGCTGCAAGCTTTGCTCTAGTAGTCACAAGCATTTGCTGTCATAATACAAATAGTAATTTGACATCAGAAGCTGAAATAATCAGAGCCCATTAATATAATATCTTAATGTTTAGAATCAGCTCACTTTGTAAGGACAGGATTAGCTGTCAGAGGTAATAATATTATATTTCTACCAGCAGTTTATTGTTTTTTGCTTTGTTTAGCTACTGAAAGTAGTTTAATAAATTACCCACTATATTAACGTAAGTGTACATATTTAGAATCTATAACTATATTTTTTCTTTCGCTTCTCAACTTAATAAAACAGAGGAAAGTTCACTGAGCTTTGTGTCACTTAGTCGGGACTGTCCTTTCTAAAAACGTTTAATTGAATCTTGAAAATTAATGTTCTGTATTTGGGATTTTTCACATAAAAATGCCCCACCAAGATACAGTGCCCACGGTTCTGGGGAAACAGAAACCTTTTGAAATTTCATGAGTATTTATAGTTAAAGCAAAGTGGTTCCATAATCCAATGGGGTCTGTAAAATATATAAATAGTGTTTAGCATCTCTTTTCTTTTTCATTCATTCATTCTTTTTTAAAAAAAATTGGCCTGTATAAATTAGGATTTGTTGAACATCCCATCAGTACACAAGGCTAGCCTTGAACATAAAAAGTTTCTATGTTTTTTTTTTTTTTTTAAAAAACCTTTTGATTTTTCTACATTGCTTTCCACTGTTCCACTCATTAGTTGAAAAGTAAATTGAGCCACTGGTATCTACTGGGGGCTCAATTTCTAGACAGTAGCAATTTGGGGATTTTCCCCAAACTGGTTATGTGTTTCTCACCATAAGAGTACCTCCACTGCTTGCATTTCTTCCTGTTTTAATCCCACTTTCAACGAAGTGTGTATTTGAAATAAATGGCTCATGAGTTAATCACATCTTTATATATCCTAAGATGTATTACGAAGGCTTCCATAACACTTGCATATGGTAAGCCACTCATTTCTATAATTTTTCTTCCAATAAACTCAATCTTTGTAATACAGAAATTAACCTTCTGGGTTATTGTTGTTCAAGATCTTCAGTTTGATTTGCCCTTTGGTTGATCTGTTTTTCCCATCGCTGAACTGGTTCCCATAATCACACACCTTTGCTTTTCATTTCCACAGATCAAGGGATCAACATTTACCGAAAACCACCCATCTACAAACAGCATGGTAAAACCCGCTTTCCTCTGCGTAGCTTTTAAATAGCAAAGTCAGCTGAACTTCTCTTTGCTGTCCTCTGAAAGGCTTTTCCTGCTGCTGCTTTTGAGAGTAAAACTGGTGCATCCAGCATATTATGCCTTTCTGGTCTACTAAGATGTAAATATTGTGAAATTGATTTTCCTGGATGGAGAGCACTTAGCTTGATTAGAAAGCTTCTAACTTGTTTCTGAGCCCATCAAACCATGTGTCATTCCATTCCTAGAAAGGGGGAAGTACTGGTCACACAGTAACTCACAAAAGACTTTTTTATATTTTGCCATCAAATATAGTCACCCTTTAAAATAATTTTGATGAGACTAATTTAGTGAAAAATCAGCCACCTAGAAAAACTAATTTGACTGAGCCTGCATCAACTTGGCTGTCCAGGTCTCCGGTTTCTTATTGGGTATGAAGATGTCTGCACAGTGGAGTGGACAGGATACAAGCTAACACAGAGGTCAAGGCCCTGGTCCCACTTTCTCCCTGAATGGCTCTGTGACGTCGTTTCTCTGTTCTTCAGTTTTCTCTTCTGTAAAAACCAGTTAGTTAGATCAGTTTGTCTCTGAACTTCCTGCAAACTAAGAATCACTAACGTGTATGTATAATTCAGTTTTCCTTTTTTTAACTCAGGAACTCACATGACTTTATGTAACTCACATTTTCCTCCACCGTTATTAAGTCTCTATAGATATATTGACCATAAATCTTTGTGAAAAGATATCCAAAGCTGGTCTTCAGGTGATTTCAAAAAATTCTACACAAATTGTGCCTGGAAATTTGAAGACTGCCTTTAGAATCCAGCTGACATTCATGAGTCCTTAAGAGTTAGGATAACATGAGGCCAGGTGCAGTGGCTCACACCTGTAATCCCAGCACTGGGGGAAGCCAAGGCGAGTGGATCATTTGAGGTCAGGAGTTCAAGACCAGCCTCACCAACATAGTGAAACCCTGTCTCCTCTATTAAAAATACAAAAAAAATTAGTTGGGCATGGTGGCACAAACCTGTAATCTCAGTCACTTGGGAGGCTGAGGCAGGAGAATCACTTGAATTCAGGAGGTAGCGATTGCAGTGAGCTGAGATCACACTACTGCACTCCAGTCTGGGTGACAGAATGAGACTCTGTCACCGCCCCCCCCAAAAGAAAGAAAGAAAAGAAGGAAGAATTAGGATGATGTGAAAATCAAATAACGTTGAAAATGCACAAGGAAAAAAATTTTAGGCCAGAATCAGGAAGACAAAGAGAAATGTATGTGTCATAATGGTTCTAGAGCTTTGATTTTTTTCTCTTTTTTTTCTTTTTTTTTGAGGTTTTAAACCATACGCTTGCTTTTTAAGTTTGTTAACATTGTTTTTGTTTTTGTTTTTTATGGTTTAATGTCTTTCCACACACTCATTAACATGTGAATGTTTAACTACTGACTTCACCAATTCTAATGCGTAAGTACTGTTTGAAGTCATCCTTTTGTTGTTAATTTAAGAATAAAATTATCAGAGTTTGATTTGTCAATTTAGAGACTTTGAAAAATCCTATCTTTAGGTCCTCCTCTCTGAACAAAAATAATCAAATAATTAAAATTTAAGGAGATTGGATAATGTTAGATTATTTGTTTGGAAGGAATTAGTTGACTTCTTTTCATAATATTTACTTTGACTGAAGTCTTTCAGTCTGTTGTAATTAATTAAAAATAGCCCAGCCAGAGCAGCGCTTTCCAAGGGATGTTTTTGCAAAACAGCCATTCCATGCCAAAGAAATAGTTGTTATGCCCGAAACTGGTGTCTGTGCCCTGATGCATTTGAGAAGGGCTAGATTTAATTAAAGTCACATTTGTTCTTCATAATGCAGAACTTCTGAGAACTTCTTATATGCTAACATGTTTTGTCCATCTTTAAGAAGGAGATTTTGTATGTAGTGTTTTCCAAGCTAAAATGTTTTTCTCATGAGGTTAGAGATTCAGAGAAACACTGTTTAATGCCTGGCCAAGACTTTACCTTCTAAATTGGGCACAGTGGCCTGCACCCATAGTCTCAGCTACTTGGGAGGCTGAAGTAAGAGACCTACTTGGGTGCAGGAGTTAGAATCCAGCCTGCACAACATAGCAAGACCCTGTCTCCAAGGAAGGGAAAAAAGACTACCCCTTTGTATTGGGTGACCTTGGTTGAGTTATTTAAGCAAATTGAGACCCAGAAGGTTACTCAAAAAATGGAGGACTTAGAGCTAAAGAGTCGAAAGGTTATTTCCAGATTTTAAATATGTAAGCCCAGAAGAAAAAGGTTATTTAAGGCATTATAAATACATTTTGAAATATTTAGTGACATCGCTGGCCAATTTGCAAAATTAGCCAGAATCAGGGACTGTCCATTTAACCTGGTTTGTTTTGCTTCATCTCTGTAGGTTAGATCTGGGGCTCTAAGCTGTGACTCCTCCTCTAAGCATAGCCATTAAGAACTTTGTGAACTAATATTGCTGTTAGTTTGACTTTTGTTGTTTTAAAGTTGGATACCTCACTTGTATGCACAGACCTTTGAACAAAACAGTGAGTGGGAATGGCAAACATAAGTTTCAATGCCAAATTCCTGCAAGCTGAAAGTGGATTTTCCAATTTCCATTTCTCCTAGGACTCAAGGACACATGTATTTAGTATATAAGGATTAGAATGAAGTGGACCAGACCGGGTGTGGTGGCCCACGCCTGTAATCCCAGCACTTTGGGAGGCCATGGTGGGCAGATCACCTGAGGTCAGGAGTTCGAGACCAGTCTGGCCAGGAGAAACCCTGTCTCTACCAAAAATGCAAAAATTAGCTGGGCATGGTGATGCATGCCTTTAATCCCAGCTACTTGGGAGGCTGAGGCAGGAGAATCCCTTGAACCCGGGAGACGGAGGTTGCAGTGAGCCAAGATTGCATCACTGCACTCCAGCCTGGGCAAAAGAGTGAGACTCTGTCTCAAATAATAATAATAATAATAAATAATAATAAAAGAATGAGCTGGACCAATATATTTGTGGCTTCTTGCCCAAAGATGCAAACCAATCCAACCCTCTAATGATTAACAACTGCAGTCAAGTGACAGCATCATGCTTTCAACTTAGCTCTTTAATTTTAGATTACTAATTACTCTAGGAGAGTGTTGTCCACTGGAACTTTCTCTGAGGATGGAAATGTTCTATATCTGCACTGGCCAGGACAATAGGCACTAATCACATGTGACTACTGAGCAATTGAAATATGGCTAGTGAAACTGAGGAGCAGAATTTTAATTGTATTAATTTTTTTTGGTTTAAATAGCCTCATCTAGCTCGTGCTGGGCAGCACTCTAGAATAGGGTTTTTCAGATGTAGAACATATATGTAGGATGAAGCTTTGCTTCCGACGTAAAGTAAAGAAAATGAGTTGACTTGTCAATAGGTACCTCTGAGTGACTGGGCCATGGATAATGGTAATAAACAGAACTTTCTAGAACTGAAACTTTTGCCAGAGAACAAGATAACTATGTAAGTGGGGTTGTACCACCGTTGTCTTACAGACCAATAGCTAAGCACCCCCTGATTCCCATCTAGATGCAGCTGCCTTGGCAGCCCAGAGCAAGTCCTCAGAAGAGATCATCAAGTTTTCCAAGTTCCCAGCAGCCCAGGCACCAGACCCCAGCAAGACACCAAAGATTGAGACAGACCACTGGCCTGGTCCCCCCTCATTTGCTGCCGTAGGTATGCAACTGTCACGGCTAAGTCAAAGAGACAAACTGCTAGGAGAGCTCAAGATGAGATGCTTAAAAACATGCAAGAAAATGTATCCTATCGTGAAGATTTTTAAGAAAAGTATGACCAAGAGGTAGCATAGTGAAAAGAGCTAACATGGTATTAACTTGTTGTACAAAACGCTTAAAAGTTACAAAAGCACATCCACCAGAGTCTTGTTCTAACCAAACCCACTGGGATCCAGAACTGGTCTAAAACCAATGGTTTGCATGGACTCTCAGAGTTAATACTGCAAAATCAGTAACTCTGATTTTGAATATAGTTGAGCCAAAGCCTTATAGCAAGAACATTGTTCTATATAATTAGAGTCTAGTGGGTGAATTTACCAAATGTTTGTAGAAGCATGACTTCTTTCAGTTAAATTTGTTTTAGACTATTTCTGGGTTGTAGTTATAATTCTTAACAACCAATCTTAACACTGAAGAACTTAACATTTTTCTTGTGAGATCACGTTCTCCATCATGAAAAAGGGCTATTGCAGAGTAGTGGGTGTTCTGAAATATTACTTCTGTGAAGTTACGTGATTTTACATCTACCATTTTCATGAATTCTGTGCTAAAATGTCATATTTCAGCTGTTTCATTCTTTGCTTCATGCTTTCCAATTATGTCTGTGTCTTTACTATATTGTCAGTAGTGAACCCACTCGGCCTAAAAAGAAGTATTAGCAAACCCAGAAACTAATACTGAAAATTTAGCGAGTCAGCTTTACAAGGATATGATCTTATCACACTTCTGTTGACAACCTAAAAGGCCTTCAATTTTCCAAAATGTCCTAATCTTCATTGTACTATTTTTAATCAAGATATTTTTGGAATATCTTTCACAAGCAATACAAGTGGATTTTAAATCAATTGATATTTATAGAAAGAGTTTAAGGAAAATCTACCTCCTAAGTTCATTATTCACAAGTGTTCTGTACATTATGTTAATGAAATTTATCCAGTCCTTGCAAACTTGTGCCTATTGATTTTCATTAGTGTAAACGAAAGAGAGAAATTTCACATTGACATTTAGAATTGTAAGGACTAAGAACCAGTCATCAGCTTTCCTATGCCAGCCCATGCCCTTCAGGAAGTTCTTGAGGCCTTGAGGTTGCTAGTTTAGTAAATTGCTTACTAGGACATTAAAGCAGCTACATTTTGGAAAGAGGAAGAATTAAGTTTTTGTTATTGAATTTATTATCGCTAAGTAGTTTAAAGCTCTTTTGGATTCCAAAAGGAGGAAAATTTCAGGTCCATTAATCAAAATGCTGAAAACTAGGACTATTAGTTAAAGTTTATTTTGATTAGATTAGCAAACTTTCCTGTTTCCTCCCACAGCCAGATTAATCCAGGCAATTTAGGAAAAACAATAATTATCTTAACCTCCCAACTATTCAGACAGATTCCTCCTTTCCTTTCCCTGTCTCCCCTTTTCCAGAAAGCTAAAAAATTGCACACAATTTACTATATTGTTCCAAAGTCAAATTATACCTGTATTAATGCTGTTTATTTACCTATTAATATAAAACTCTTTTGTGACCATTTTTCAAAGGATGAGAAAAAACATTAGAGACCCATTTCTTGAAAGAAATAGTAAAAGTATGCTTTTTATTGAATTTACTAAGAGTAGAAGACAGAGTAATAGTATTACGTAATTCTAAATATTCAGAAAAAGAGAAAACTACAAGATTTGAACACATGTCACAAAACAATGACTATCTTACCTATCTGTTGGCATGTAGATAAATTTGCATTTCTTTCTATTGAAAATTGAGGCTGGGCGTGGTGGCTCACGCCTGTAATCCCAGCATTTTGGGAGGCCAAGGCAGGAGGATTAGTTGAGCCCTGGATTTTGAGATCAGCCTGGGCAATATAGTGAGACCATGTCTCTACAAAAATATTTAAAAATCAGTAGGGTGTGGTAGCATACACCTGTGGTTGCAGCTACCCAGATGGATGAGGTGGGAGGATTGCTTGAGCCTGGAGATGGAGGCTGCAGTGAGCCATGCTTGCATCACTATACTCCAGCCTGGGCAACAGAGTGAAACCTTGTCTCTAAAAAGAAAGGAAAAAGCAAATTGACTTCAAAGACATCAAAATAACAACTGGAGATGCCCTTCCTATTTACTAAAGTGATCTCTGACCAGTGGACTTAGACTAAGTTGCAATGGCAAACCCAGTTCTAATTGAGCGGGGAGGCCTAAATTCAGGCCTTCCTTGCATTACACATTGACCTGGCTTGTCACACAGGGCCATTTTCTTGAGAACCAGTCAGTAGTACTGAATTGGTGGCAGGCATTTTTTTTTTCTTCTGTTGTTTACTTAAAAGTGTTAAAATCTACCGCCGACCTTGCCAGCTTAACAAATTGAACACAGATGGACTAGCCCGTTAAGATTCCCTTGTCTTGGGACTGATGTGAGAAGTTGTCTTTGCTGTGGAATTAGGACCTGACATGAGACGCAGATCTAGTGGCAGAGAGGAAGATGACGAGGAATTTCTGAGACGCCGACAGCTTCAAGAAGAGCAATTAATGAAGGTTTGTCCTTAAACTACCTTGCTGCTGTCTTCAATTCTAGTTACATAAGATCTATATTTTTTGAATGACTACTACGTATAAACCCCCTAGATAAGCAAGACGTGGTCGCATTCTTCAAGGGGCTTGAAGTCTGGCAGGCAAAGCAAGACAGGTATCTGTTAATGGCAAATGGAATATGGCAGAATACGTGCTGGGCTCTAGAGGCTTTGATGCTGGAGGTCAGAGGGGCGTGGAAGGTTTGAGTTTTTGTGGGAAGGAAAGTGAGACTGCATGGGGGCGTGTGTGCAGTGCGTGTGTTGAAAGGCTGCTGGAAGGCCAGGTAGAGCAAGCTGGTATCCACCCAGGTAGTGCCACACCTTCCTTCCCTCGCGCAGTTCTGCTGAAGGAGTGATTGTGGGATTGAACATTTCTCCAAGTCTTTTCCCAGGATATGGGCCAGGAGAAAAGGAATGAAAGGAACTGCCACCATGAAGGGTCCTCTTCATACGCTTTTTCCTGTAGCAACGGCCTGCAGCAGCCCAGGAGGACAGTCAGTTATAAACTCTCCCACCAATCAAGAGGCTGCTGAATCCTTTGACATGATGTTTTCTAAGCATATAGGAAATGCACGTGATATTAGTCAAAGGATACAAAGTTGCATTTATAGTATGATCTCAGTTTTATATGTGTGTATACAAAAATACTAGATAGATATAAATCGAAAGATAGTGTTATTTCTGAGTGACATACTATGGGTTACTCTTCTTCTAGATTTTCCAAAATCTGTAAAATTAGCATATATTACCTTTATTTCTTGTTTTTAAACAAATCAAGGCAATTTCTTTTCCAAGCATACCATCCCCAGTCTTCCCTTCCCACATCAAAAATCCACACGCGCTCACACATGCCTTCTGAGGTCTCCTGGCTCTTTGGGGAAAGCAGAGGAAGGAAAACATTCTTCTAACATAGAGCCTGACTTAGGGAAATGGAGCTTTGAAACTGAAAGGGCTAAGAAGGTTTAGGGTCCCAAACTTGACCTACCTCTTCAGGAACTACGAGGCTGTGGGGCCACATGCATTGAGGCCCTCCAGCATGAGGAACTTCTTGTGGGATCTGCTACAAACAAACTGTAGCTCCATGAAAGTAATTGGAGTCTTTGCTTTCTTTCTTTCTTTTTCTTTCTTTTTTATTTTTTCTGTGAATAGCTTAACTCAGGCCTGGGACAGTTGATATTGAAAGAAGAGATGGAGAAAGAGAGCCGGGAAAGGTCGTCTCTGTTAGCCAGTCGCTATGATTCGCCCATCAACTCAGGTGAGTAGCAAAGCCCCCAACCTTCCCTGATTTGAGAGCCAGCCACTGCCTGTAAGGAACCTGCCTTTGCCTGTTCACTTATGGTGGAACCTACAGAGTATTCCCCGGGAAAGGGAGTGTGGGAAACCCATTCCATGTCAACTGAGCTCATAAGCATGTCATGGGTCTTCCATAAATGTGTGAGTTTCCTTTCTTCTGGAAATGGGTGAGCCCTTGGAGGTTCTCAAAATCCATGAAGGCCAATCCCCATATACTAGATTTGTCTTCTAGAACACTCATCTCCAAGGGAAGCATCAAGAGAAAATCCTCTAAAAAACATGAGGCTTTTTTTTTCTTTTTTTTTTTAAGATAACATGAATAAGACATTTTCTAAGCATTATGATTTTACATTAATATATTCAGTAGAGGCCAGGTGCGGTGGCTCACGCCTGTAATCCCAGCACTTTGGGAGGCCAAGGCGGGTAGATCACGTGAGGTCAGGAGTTCAAGACTAGCCTGACCAACTGGCGAAACCCTGTCTATACTGAAAATACAGACATTAGGCAGGCGTGGTGGTGGGCTCCTGTAATCCCAACTACTCAGGATGCTGAAGCAGGAGAATTGCTTGAACCTGGGAGGCAGAGGTTGCAGTGAGCTGAGATCACACCATTGCTATCCAGCCTGGGCAACAAGAGTGAAACTCCATCTCACAAAAAAAAAAAATAATAAATAAATCTCCAATACAAGAACTGAGGATGAACAGTGTTTTTGATAGTTTTGAAGAAGATGACTTATATACTGGGCTGAAATAGTCTATCAGTGTATTTTCCCCTGTATCTATTTATCATAAGCCAATTCGCTCTTAACCCACAAGATTTCTTCTGTCATATTCTGAGCTAGAGCATAATTTTCTCCTCTAAGACTCCCTTTAAAAATGCATTTAGTGGAGAGATCGAGGTGGGCAGATCACCAGATCAGGAGATTGAGACCATCCTGGCTAACGTGGTGAAACCCCGTCTCTACTAAAACGTACAAAAAAGTCAGCCAGCTGTGGTGGCAGGCGCCTGTAGTCCCAGCTACTCGGGAGGGTGAGTCAGGAGAATGGCGTGAACCCAGAAGGTGGAGCTTGCAGTGAGCTGAGATCGCACCACTGCACTCCAACCTGGGTAAGAGTCAGACTTCGTCTCAAAAAAAAAAAAAAAAAAAAATTGCATTTAATGTTCACTCCATGCAAGCACTTTTGCTAAACATTTTATTTAATGTTCACAACATGCCAATGAAGTAGATGTGGTTATTATTAGCAACTGCAGCATTTTGATCTCTAGTTTAGAAATCAGGAGATGGGTATAGAAATTAAGTTAACATACCCAATGTCATACTGCCAATGACTAGCAAGACTAGGATTTAGAAGTCCACATATTATAACCCCGGAGCCCACACCCTTACCTGGAATTCCTGCTACCCTTCATCGATGCCTCACTGACATTGATCTTGGATTCAGTGGTTTACAGATCTTTAGAGCTCCTTCTAATTCTGAGATTCTGCTCTATAAGAATGTATAACATTATAGCTACATAGATGAAGAAATGAAGACTTCAGAGGCCGGGCGCGGTGGCTCACGCCTGTAATCCCAGCACTTTGGGAGGCCGAGGTGGGCGGATCATGAGGTCAGGAGATCGAGACCATCCTGGTTAACACAGTGAAACCCCATCTCTACTAAAAATTAAAAAAAAAAAAAAAAAAAAAAAAAATTAGCCAGGCATGGTGGCGGGCACCTGTAGTCCCAGCTGCTGGGGAGGCTGAGGCAGGAGAATGGTGTGAACCTGGGAGGTGGAGCTTGCAGTGAGCCAAGATCATGCCACTGCACTCTAGCCTGGGCGACAGAGCGAGACTCCATCTAAAAAAAAAAAGAAATGTAGACTTCAGAAAGATTAAACACCATGTCCAGAGATACAGAGGTATTAAGTTGCAGAACCAGAATTCAAGCCCAGGGCTGCTCCCTCTCAAGCCCAGCAGCCTATGAGGCTTCCATGCCGTTGACAGATACCTTGTATCAGGCCTCCCAGGAGTCCAGCTGTAAATGGCTGGTAGATCTTGATAACATACAGCGTTGGCTTCCAGTTCAGTTACTGCCACCTTATCAACTGGGGCATGGGCTAATGTATTCAGATATCCCTGATTTACATCGTTGTTCAGCTGTTTAGAAGCTTAATAACTTTTGGCAGGATATTTTTCTTAGCCCCTATTTCTCCTTCTGTAATATGGAACTAATAATAATAGTGTTATTAGGGTTGTATTGAAGATTCAAAGAAATAAAGCATGCTGAACAATTAGCTCCATACCAGAGCTGTAGGGAGCACAGCTAGCTTCAGCCCCCACTCAACTGCGTGGACTTCTTTCCCTTCCCTCCTCAGTCATATCACTGTCCACCCACTCCTTGCAAATGTGGTAGCATTTTTTTGAACATTTGAGCCATGAATGTTTTTGGTATTTCTATCCTGTGAGGTAGAAGATACTGCCAATTTCATTAAAGGATTGGACCTTCTGATTTCCTAACAATTGGTTTTTTACTTTTTTCTTACTCAGCTTCATATATTCCATCATCTAAAACCGCATCTCTCCCTGGCTATGGAAGAAATGGGCTTCACCGGGTAAGATTTCTCCCCGATTCATTGTTTCTGCCTTTACTCCCACCTCGGCCCTGGTTGAAGTATTAACACATTGCCTGAATACGTCTGACTCTTGATGTCAGTGTTGGAACATAATGAAAATTTTAACCTCCCTGGTCATCTGGTAAATTAATTTGAGCTACAGGCAAAATAAAATATTTCTATTGAGAGAAGGAGAAATTAACTTTAGATAAAAGAATGATTTACATATGCTTATGGGAAAACTAGGTTGCAATGAAACAAAAAGTAATTACTTGAGCCATTATCTCTGCTGTAAAAAGATATAAGAATGTGTGTGATAACCAACCTAACCATAGAACAAATACAATTATGTAACTATGTAGGGAAATGCATTTTTATTTACCAACAAGAGATCCCTGCTTACCAAGAGCCTTCTAAGCGGTGGCATTAGTACACTACTGTAAAAGACAGAGATGGCATAGCAGTAGAAGAATCATAGGGAAAAAAATAATGAAGGTCCCAGCATTTAGCTTGGGAAGAATTCCTAGGATTTTGTAAACCCTTTCTTCCTTTTCACCTGACTCCAAAACAATCGCTATGGAGATTTCCTAATAATTGTGTTTCCTCATTTCAGCCTGTTTCTACCGACTTCGCTCAGTATAACAGCTATGGGGATGTCAGCGGGGGAGTGCGAGGTGAGGCTCCCATGGCCAGGCTGAGCATGGCCACGTCTTCCCTCGAGGCTGAGGTTCATCAGAGTCAAATATACTGGCTGTGTTCATGCTGTAGTGCAACCTTAGAGTAGGATCACATGTCTTCTGTGAGCTAATAGGGCAATTATTTCCATAATTTCAAAGAATGTCTAATGAAATCAAACTGTAAGAAGTGAGTTTGTGAGAATTTATTCATCGCTCATGCTATGTGCTGAGCACTCTATCAGATACCTAGAGGCCAGGCACGGTGGCTCATGCCTGCAATCCCAACACTTTGGGAGGCTGAGGCAGAAGGATTACTTGAAGCCAGGAGTTCTAGACTAGCTTGGGCAACAAAGTGAGGCCTGTCTCTACTAACAACAACAACAACAATAAAATGATAATAATTAGCTGGTGGCACATGCCTGTAGTAGTCCCAGCTACTTGGGAGGCTGAGGCAGGAGGATTGCTTAAGCCCAGGAGTTCAAGGCTGCAGTGAGCTATGTTCATGCCACTGCACTCCAGCCTGGGTAACAGAGCAAGACTGTCTCTTAAAAAAAAAAAAAAGTAACTGGAGGTACAACAGTAAGTGAGACATGGCCCCTGCCCTCAAAATGCATATGGCAGAAGGAAAGAAGTTCTGTGTGATGAACATTGTGATCAGAGATGTAGAGAAAAGGAAGCAAGCAGTAAGTACTTTTAGGTTGTCAGCAAAAGCTTCCAGGGGAAAAGGATGTTTTAACTGTTAACTAACACTGGAGCAGGCATTTCTTGGCTTCAGGGAGGCTGAAGGGATGACATGTGCAGAGTCTGGGAGCAGAAAAAGAACATGGTTTATAGGGAGAATATGTTGGGAATTTCAATATAACACAGTCTGTGAATGGTGCCTTGTTTTCCCATGGTCTTTCCCTTATGATATTTTCTTTTCCTTTCCTTTTCAGATTACCAGGTATGGAACACGTTGTCTTTCTTGAATTGGCCACACCAGCAGAACAACCACATTCCAACCCACACTGCTGGTTCCAAGGCAACAGTTTCTGTTGAGAAGATGCTTGTTGCGGTTGATCTGTCTAGTCATTACTCTATAGTCGTGAAGAGCAGGCATGCCTGGTGCCTGGGTCAAGCTGTCCCTGCAGGCCTTGGGGACACCGCATGAACCAGGCCAGGTGTAGGGGGTCTCTCTTGCTTTGGCGTTGGAGAGTCCTCTCTGGGGTAGAAGTGGACCCTTGGAAGGGTCTGCTCATATACAGTTTTTCTTCTTTTAATTATAATCTCTCAGTACTTTAGGCCACCCTTTTCCTGCGTGTTCTCTAATGAAAAGACACTTATGTCTTAGCCAATAGGAGACAGCAGTTTGCCCTCATGACATTCCTTTCTCACTAGAACCTAAATCTTGTAAAACAAAACAAAACAAACAAAAAAACCAAAAAACAAAACAAAACAAACAAACAAAAAAAAACAAGAAATGTGATGGAGAATAAGAAAAGAGGAAAAATGCAGAGAAAATCAAGATTAAAGATAAGAAAATAACAATAATAGACTTGGGCATCTTTTAAAGGTACTATATACTTTCCTTCATGGAGCCTAATTCAGGAATTTGTCCATAGCCATTAAGCCAAGACCTCTCCCCAACTCGATTGCAAAAGAACTGTATTTCTGTTCTTATACAGCAAGGATCTCATTTTGAAAAATACATGGTCATTTAGATGACACAAATAAAATAGTGGTTAGGATCGGAGACCCAAGAGGGAGTTGGGAGCCCAAGAGCGCTCCCTTCAGTTCCCTAGACTATTTCATGCATCACTTGGAACTGGCATTTCTGTTGCAGACGCTCCCAGATGGCCATATGCCTGCGATGAGAATGGACCGAGGAGTGTCTATGCCCAACATGTTGGAACCAAAGGCAAGTGCAGCTGTTCTTTTTCCTCTCATATGGGAATGACGTAACCCTAAACAGATTTGATGTTCTATCTTTTCATCATTCTCAAAGCGTTATAGGCTGGTGTGTTCAGGTGAGCCATGTTATGAATATGCACCTTGCCATTCTGCTGTTTTGCCCATAGCAGTTCAGCAGGTTTAACCCTTACTGGGTGTGATACTGTGTGTTTACCGTGAGGCGCCAGTCCCTCTCCCCCTATGACCGAGGTATTTCCTTGGCCTCTGCCATGTGCATTACAGAGCATATCCAGTGCTGAGTGGAGTGGCTGCAGACTACTCCATGTAGGGTGACCAACATGTCCAAGTTTGCCAGAACTTTCCCTGTTTCACCATTGAAAGCCCTGCATTTCAAGAACCTCAGTCCTGGGTACACTGGGATGCCTGGCCACCCTAGCTCCAGAGTACCCTGTACCTTCAGAGTTGTCCAAGGGCTCATGCTCCCTGGTGACCATAACCAGAGCTTATTTCAATATGGCAGTTGCCAGAGGACTGCTTCTGGGCCTGCCCAGCCCCATGGATTCATGAGCTAGTCATGGAACAAGATTGTTAACCCCAGCACAAAGGCATCCTGTCCTATAATAGCATCGTGTAAAAGGTAACACATTGACTGGGCACAGTGTCTCATGCCTGTAATCCCAGCAGTTTGGAAGGCCAAGGCAGATAGATTGCTTGAGTTCAGGAATTCAAGACCAGCCTGAGCAACACGGCAAAATCCCATCTCTACTAAAACTAAAAAATATTGCTGGGCATGATGACATGACAGCTACTCAGGAGGCTAAGGTAGGAGGATCGCCTGGGCCTGATAGGTCGAGGCTGCAGTGAGCTGTGATCACACCACTCCATCCATCCTGGGCAACAGAGCAAGACCCTGTTTCAAAGTAAAATAAAATAAAAATTAAAAAAAAAAAAAAAAAAAAAAAACACATGTGCCTGTAATTTCCATTATCTTCTAATGTTTACCTTCATCCCAATACATAATAAGTTAGTGTTCTGCCACTCAACAAAGCCCCCTAAGGCTCAGTGCTACCTGAGACGCTGGTGGAGAGTTGAGAATATCTAAGATTCTGTCCCTGTCCCCTGGAAACTGGAGCTTCCACTGGCCTTGCAGAAGGAAGACCCATCACTCGGATTCTGTCAAGACAGTCTCTTGGAAGCTCTATCTTGGGAGTACTAGATTTTAGGTGGATTCTGCTTGTTAATAAAATGGACTGTGGTGTTCTAGAAGAGGTGTTTTCTTTCTTCTCAGATATTTCCATATGAAATGCTCATGGTGACCAACAGAGGGCGAAATAAAATCCTAAGAGAGGTGGACAGAACCAGGCTGGAGGTAAAACAAAACAGAAAAATCCAGTCCCAACTGCAGATCCCTATGCACTCCCACCAACTCTCCCCTAAGCAGTGTTTGATTTCTTCAGTGAAAACAAAAAGATCAAAAAGATCACCCTCATGTCATAGCTAGAACTAAGAAATAACTTTGGAGAAAAAAAAAATCCAGGTTTTCACTTAGATCAGCATAAAAATGCCTAGTAATATCCAGAAGAACGACCAAGGGGTGGGCACAGTGGCTCATGCCCTTAGCCCCAACACTTTGGGAGGCTGAGGTGGGCAGATCACTTGAGGTCAGGAGTTCAAGACCAGCCTGGCCAACATGGTGAAACCCTGTCTCTACTAAAAATACAAAAATTAGTGGGGCATGGTGGCAGGCGCCTGTAATCCCAGCTACTTGGGAGACTGAGGCAGGAGAATTGCATGAATCCAGGAGGTGGAGGTTGCAGTGAGCCAAGATCACACCATTGTACTCCAGCTTGGGCAACAGAGCCCGACTCCATCTCAAAAAAAAAAAAAAAGAAAAGAAAAGGAAAGAAAGAAAAAGAGAAAAAGAATGACCCAGGAGACACGGAATGATTTCAGTCATTTTCTTTGAAACTTGATGTTGCCATAATTATAGCTGGTGATTCAAAATGGGAGTCTCTATTTCTCTTGAGATAGTCTCAGATCCTTATCTTCCCCTGAGCTGGGGTTGAGTTCATGGGAGGCTGTGGGAGTGACAAAGGCTCTCAGGAGAGAGATTTATACTGATTTGTACTGAACAAGTTTCCTTCTTGGCTGTTTCCACATTCCTTGTTGAAGGGTTATCTGGGTACACATAGCCAAGATCTCCTTAGACATGGAAGACTAATCTTTGTATTACAGTTTTCCATCCCAATGATTTTAATTAAGAAAAACTCTGGCTGCCAGTCTCAAAAAGAATGATTACTTTTTCCTGACAAAAGGCAGTACCTTGGTATAGAGATACAGAGAATAAAGGCTCCAGGATCTTGGGGGAGCTTTTCTCAGGGAGAATGACAGATGGAAGTCTTCTCAGTAGAACAGACATCCACCTTACCTCCCATTCCTCAGCCAGGAGGAAGCCCCGGGGCTCCCCAGGAACCACGCTGGAGGTCATTTTCTTTGGCTTTCTATTGTGTTAGTCCATTTTCCCTGCATCTTCTCAACGTTCTAAGGACCTGGAGTGGAGTTGTCTCCAATGTGATAAATCACCTCTCTGTGTCCCATCACCAGTCAGTGTTATTATTATAATCCCCATTAACACTCTGCCAGCTGTTTTATCTGATGGGAAGGGCTCCTCACCTGGCCCAACCAGGTAAGGAATACTGATGTCACAAGCATTAAAGATCAGCTCCTCTCCCGTTCTCCTGCCTTGTTCTTCAGAATGACTCTGTATAAACTGTAGAGCAATGCTCAAGGCCATTTGTGTGGCCATCAGGACTGACAGCTGCTCTTTTTTTCCTCTTCCCAGCGCCACTTAGCCCCTGAAGTATTTCGGGAAATCTTTGGAATGTCCATACAGGAGTTTGACAAGTTACCTCTTTGGAGACGCAACGACATGAAGAAAAAAGCAAAACTCTTCTAAGTCCCACTCATGAATGGCAATTAGAGAAAGGACTGACAGTGGCGGTGCCCCATAGGATGTCATACTGAGGCCCAAACTTGATTGGAGGATTTGCAAACTACCATCGCTCAGCAATGCCAAAAAGAGAAAGTCTAGTTAGAACACCCATAAGTCAAATGTTGGGCCAGCCAACAGTAACACTTGCCAAGAAGCATGGCGTAGAAATGTCTATGTTCCGAAACACAGAGTAGTGTCCACGTGTGACCTTTTCACATTACCTTATGTATACAACAGGAGCTGCATTGTTTTCTTCTTCTTTTTTTTTCTTTTCTTTACCTGTTGTCCAACAACAGTGCTGACTGTCCGGATAAGAGCCAGCAAGTGTCCTTAGGATGCCACATGGGAGAAATCGGTTGTCATAATTTCAAAGTATAAATATATTTATTATGTAGTGCTGCGGCTAAGAAGGAAGAGTGAGGGGTCTGTCCATGGGGCGGCAGTGACTTCACACCTGCCTTTCTTGACTGGCTTCATGTTACTCACCTGCGCCCTGGCAGGAATGGAACTCCGTCAGGGAACAGGGCAGCTCTGTTTGAATGGGGTGAATAACAGCAAAATTAATTCTTAACAAGCTCCTTGTTCTCTACTATTCATGGGGACCTGGTTGGCAAATGACTTAGCTATTAGTATATTTAAAAACTGTTCAAAAGCAAAAGAGAAGGAACAGGAATGAAAGGGAACCTTCCCTTAACTCTTTCTGCTTCCCATAGCAGGCCTGGTTCCTGCTCCCCACCTAGGACAGGAGCTGTCTGGAGCTCCACCTTTGCAAAGAAAGGAAAAACACAAATTGCCTCCAGATTGGCCCAGTGGCATGCCATTAGGTGATTTTGCCTAGGGGCCATATCGCTCATGGCCAAAAAACAAAACAAAACAAAAACCAGTCCCATGTCCTACTGACTCTAGTTCTTCCGGTCGTTATTCTCTGCTGTCTCTCTGGCATCCTGTGAATCAGATCAAGCCCATGCTGTTGTTGGTTTGTAAGGTTTCTTTCAATAATAATAGGATAAGGAAAGACACGTTTTTCTCTTTTAAATCTCTACAACTCTGAAGTAGACTCCTTCAAATGGATTTAATTTGGCCTTTTCAGCTTTCTTCTTGCCCGGTTCTGTGGACTTCATGGGTGTGTGCACGTGTGTTGGTTTCACTCACCCAGAGCAATTTTGGGAGCGTGCTTGTGCTTTTTAATTTCCGCTTGAATGTCCCACTGTGTTTCAGTTTCTAAAGACATTTTCACTGAATGTGTATGACTCAAAGAGTGAGGCTAAACTGCGCCCCCAACATCACTTCCTTCGTGGAAAGGTGTTGGCGCTGATGTATCTCATGGCAGGATCAGACTGAGAACCACAAAGGAAGGATGAGGCGGGATGTGGAGGTCAGAGCATCTCACGAGAGTCCCCCAGAGTCTGCAACACTAGATTCGAATTTGAGCCTAGGGTATCCCCAACACGTGCATGCACATGAAACCACATCATGATTCCCGACGTGAGTTAGATGAGGGAGAGTTTGTGTAACTCCACACCCAGGAGGGTAAGCCACTTTATTATCGTGCTTTGGGGCTGTGCTTAAGAATTTAAGCTCTGTTTTTAAAGCCAAAGAAGAAAGTATTTGAATTTACCTTCATATGCCACTAAGAACAAAAGCTCTGAAGTACTTCCTGCTGGCACCAAGTATTAGGATTACAAGCTGTCTCTCTGACACCAGTGGTCAAAAAGCAAGTAGAATAGTTTCTGAGTCTGTGTTGCAGCCTCTGACACGTGGCTCACTGCTGTCATTTGGGGGCTGGAATGAACAATCACTGTTTTATAGCATCTTCCTGTGCTCTTACCTAAGGAATCTAAATTTGTCCTAGCCTTTCATTGCTATGCACTGAATGAGGACTGTTCTCGTGTGTGTGTGTGTGTGTGTGTGTGTGTGTGTGTGTGTGTGTGTGTTGGACCTACTAACATATTTAGCAAACGGCTCTGACAGGGTGGACACGAGCAGATGAGACCAGCTCTATCTTGGTTGGAAGCCACATTGCAGTTTGCAGTTTAGCCTTTGGTGTCTCAGTGGCCTCTTGCTTATTCCATGCTTTTTCTGTCCCATCCTCTCTCTGTGCCCTCCTGCTCTGGCAGCCTTGGCACAATGCCTGGGTGTCCTTATCCTTGCTTTACTCTGGAAAGTGTGGGGATGGAGAGGATGGTGCATTTCCAATGTTTCCTTACCTGTCAATAACAATGGTGGCCACATGGGTCCCAGCACTTGGCTGGTGGAGAGATTTTTTTCATTATGGAGCTAATAAAGGGTCCACATGTTTTACATTGATTAATGAATTATCACCCAGACATGTGCAGATCTAATGTCAATATAAGAAAAATCAAGGCATTGGGAAGTACATGGGCATAATCAAGTAGTTTTGCTAAAATTCCTCTTCCTTGGTCTACATAAAGAAGACATGGGTCTGTCATAGAATGGGGACATTAGACTGAAAACTGGGACAACCCCTTCCTTATTTTATAGAGACTAGGAGTTAAGGGGCCTGCCTAAGATTGCAATGATAAAGAACTGAACCCTAAATCAGCTCCCACTAATGAAACCCTACTTTCCTTGTATCTTTTAAACTCAGTTCTGCATCCAACTTGAGAAGAAAAAACGTTTCTTTCCATATCAAGTCCAATATGAGTTCATTTAAACTGCACCTTGCAGAAATGCATTGCCAGAAAGCACCAGTAGCCTCCTGTCTCCAAGCAGAGTAATGCTCTGCTCTGGGGAGGGGTCATTGGAAACCATAATGCAGAGTGGGCCCCCTACTCCATTTCCCAGCAGAAGGCTCCAGCTGGAGGGATGGGTCATGGGGCAGCCTGGTTCCTGCTAACTGCCAGATCGAATGTGTGGGCTAGAATGCCTGTCCATTTGGTTAAACTGGGCTCAGCATGCTTGTCCTCAAAATGTCCATCCAGGTCACAGCACACAAGATGGGTATTGGTCTGCTTTCACCCCACCCTGTACTACACATGAAAATTTCAGTTATTAACACACTCAAACTAATGGAGCTTGTTCACCCTAGGAAGGGGATTATATATAGGGCAGGCTTCCCTGGTGCCTATGTAAAGGGCTACATTTTGGAACATATGACTTCCTTGGGACTCTTAAGTGCATACTGATGGCATGAAGTAAAAGGGGCCTCTATGATGATAGGAAGATCAGTTCTTTTAAAATTTCTTCAAGAAAGTCCAGGCTATCACATAGTCTTTCTGTGTGACTTATTAGGCGATAGGAAGAGCATTGGGAAACTTGCACAGCTAGCTATGCATCTACATTTTGGTTTGGGGTTAGTTATGAAATGTACTTAATATGACGTCTCCAATAACTTTACATAAACTGCCTGTTCTCTGAAACCTCAAAGAGATAAACTAGAGTTAATGAGTTGTTTTTTTTTTTTTTTTTTTTTTTTATGGGGGTAGTTTTCTATCTATCATGGGCTCTAGTATCTACTCCACTACCCAATTCTGTCCTCTCCAAGCTGAGTTTCCTCTTCTGAGGCAGAGGCTGGAGCAGTTCTTTTTCAGTTCTCATCCTCTCCATCCCAGTCCAGTATATCGATCAACTCTAACTCAGAGATGTCTAGCTGGTAATGTGTCTAAAACTTTCACTGGATTTCTTTAGGCATTGAAGCAAACCTTTTTTTCTAAGAATTGCTTCTCAGATGATGATATCAAATGTATATGCTTTTGCAAGTTTGAAAAATTCAAATTAACCCCTTTTGACTAGGTAGGTCTTTCTAAAAACCATTTAAATCTAACTGGGTCTTAGCATCCTCCAGTGAACGGAAGGGACAGGTGACCACTCCAGGTTGGGTGCTCACAGAACCCTTTTCCTGACTCTCATGGAAGATGGTGGAAGGAAAATGGACTGTCTCATCAATACTCCTGTGTCCTCTGAAGCAATCTCGGTTTTTATTAACCACCTCTTCTGTGTTTCTGGTAGCTATTTAATCTGTATTGAATCTGTACTTCTTATGCCAGCCTCGATTTTATTTGATTTTTCAAATTAGTCTCTTCTAACCAATGAAGTGTTTGTCAGTATGCCCCAAAGCTTGCTATTTTGTGCTCCCTTTTGAATAACTTTCTATCCAGAAAAAGAGATTATTTGGGACTTGAGATTTGCAGTGATACCAACTTATAGCAATGATGTACTTTAAGGGAACTACCCACTATGTTGTGATAGGAGAAAGAGAAACCTTCACTTTGGTATTTTTGTAAATCGCTGTTTATTTTTCCGTTTGCTGCCCAGGAAGCAGTGGGAGGTGGTGACGGGTACGCTTTGCATATGGATTGTTACGTTTTTTATTTGGGCAACTTTAATCATGGAAAACTCAAAAAGAACGGGGGAAATGGTCAGTTTAAGCCAAAAGAAACTTTCTAAACAATGTATATGTACACAGCAAAATTAAACAAATCCAACAATTTCTGAAGCTTAGTGTAACTGAGTGGTGGTTGTTACTCAATAAAATTATTCCCAAAAGTGTTTCTCCTAAGAATGAAGTTCCCATGAGTCACTTCCTGAACCCATTGACCAAAGGTGGACAGAGACAATCCTGTAGACCTTGACATTCAGAAAGATGTGAGCTGCTTACTGATCGTATATGTATATGTTTCTTTACAGCAGAGGAAACCATTGTCCACAAAACTGATGTTCTTTTGGGGTTTTATGTACAGACTTGTCCAAGGATGTGTGTGGTTACTATGAGTTGCTGATGACTCTGCATTGAAGCTCTCTGAGTTCTTTCATTTTAAGTTGGGTTTATGGAATTATTTCAATTGTTGGAAGGCGTATGGTTCTTCCTGCCCTCCCTCCCCTTTTGGAAATAGGAAAGCAAATGTTTAGAAGAACTCCCTTTGAAAAGCTGTGTCGTGTTCCCTGTGAAACTGAGCTGGTGTGTGTTGGCGCGCTAAGTGCCACGTGCTTGTGTGCAGAGGAGGTGGCGGCCCTGCCAGCCCCGCGCTGCTGCGCCTGTGATCCCGACCTGCTCCCCGCTCCTGTTGCCAGCAGCACTCACTGCACTCCTTTGTCATATACTCTGCATCACTGTCATACTCACAACTTCATGAATAAAGTTGTGTGCTTTATTCGTAGATGCCTCCATCCCTGTGCTTCATTTCTCGTTCCCTGGCTCCCTTTGAAGGTCTGTCTCATTTTAAAAAAGCACCAATGCAACTTCCAATAACCAAAACAAAATCAGAATGAACCCAAGGCTGTGGGAATGCATTTTTATCCTGCAGGTGGAAAAACGCAACAAATAACAACAAGATATTCCAGGACTGCATGTCCAATAACCCAGACCATATTGACCAAGCTGTCCAAAGGAAACAAATGTTTTGTAGAGCCGTTACACTGTGCTGTGTCGCGGGTGTTTGATTTGGTTTGTGACACAGCAGGGATAGTCCCATCATTTTGACAAAACTGGGGATTTGAGGAGGTCTGAAGCTTCTGAGCCACTATGAGTATGGGCCACTTTTTAGTAAGAAGCTAGAATGCAGTAGGCGAAAAGCATCCTTCCAATTTTGGGCATCCCCTGCATGATCAAACTTTACGTGAAGAAATTGCAGATGTTAACTTCCTCGTTATCGTCACTGCCAAGATTTTAGGCTTGCCAGAAAATACAGGGATCTTTGTCCAAGATGGCCCACTCCAACCATAGCCTTCCTTCTGCTCTGTGTCTGCTGAGCCTGCCCAGGACCCAATCACACTGGCATTCACATGACCCTCCCCTGGAAGCGGGATACAGGTTGTTTTCAAGACAGTTGGCATGTTTAGTTCACCACCATGGAAAACAGGCCGGGAGACCTCAGCTCAAGGTCTGTGTTCTACTCACCTCTGCCTCCACCCGTGGGAAAGCATCCCTGCTGTGGTCCGTAATTACCATAGCTAGGGGTCATCTCCAGTCCTTATGAACTCTCTGTGGGATTTGGCTCTGGTGGCCACCTCTCCAGTGGAAGGTAACTCCTGCCTCACTTCAGTTGCTAGACTTGAGTCAGCAAATCTCACACCGCCTTTGCTGGGAGTGGAAGGATCTCGCCTCACCCACTGCTCAGCTGCTTCTCCCCCAGTACCCTGCCTTCAGAGCTTGCCAAACCACTGCAAGTTCCCAGGACATACCATGCTCGCTCCCTCCCAGGCAGCTTTATCAAAGGCATTTCTTCTCTACAATGCCCAACTCTTCAAGGAGGTGGCGGAGCAGAGAGGACCTGGCCCCAGGGAAAGGAAGTAATGATCCATGTTGACTCTTTAAAAACAGCTACCCATCAGCTCTCTGGAGTTACCCGTGTGAATTTCCCATGGGCTCCATTTGTTCCAAATTAAAGACAAGCCCAAGTTCACACCCTTTCTATGAGCCTGTCTTAATGGGCCAGCCCAACCTGCATGTGATTCTTTGTATGCCTCTAGTCCAACCTCAAGGTCGGTACTTAGCAAATGTTGTACTGCTAGCTGCATGGGTTTCTGCTCTTCAGTTGAACTGTAGTGAGATCTCTGTGCTGAGCGCCAGGCACCCTAGCTTGGCATAACTATGTTGATCATGAGAGCCTTTCAAAGTAGACAATTTTAGCTCCACTATACAGATAGGAAACCAAAGCTCAGAGTCTAATCAAACATGCTGAATCCCTCAGTGAGCAGCAGAGCTAGAATTCTCCAGGTCTGCCCTCTTCGGATCCCATGCTGTTATCCTCCACATGCCATTCCCTGTGACTTTCTTAGGGCAAGGACTGTGTCCTACATTCTAAAGCTCCCAGGGCGCGGTGCACAGCGTGGGTTCTTAGTGTGAGACTGGCCAGTGCCCTTCAGTCTGGCCATGAGCCCCAACACCGCCACCAATGCGCATTTATGAACAGTTTGGGGGTTACTCACTAGCTGTGTTTCTTGGAGCCCATTTGGCCTCACTAGCTGTGTTTCTTGGAGCCCATTTGGCCTCTCTTCTGCCTCAATTTGTTCATCTGCAGAATGGACAAGATAATAATATCCATCAGAAGACTGTTGCCAAAGTATAGCACATGAGCACTTAGGTGGTTGAATAAGGACTAGTATTATTTTAAATAATCATTCAAGAATGATTTAGTTTTCACTCTGGGCTTTTTACCCCCCCTTTAGTCATTTCGTTTGTTTTCACAGGACCTTCCTCATGGATTCTCCTTCTAGTCTTTATATAAATACTCCAGGATTAAAATAAGCCCACAACCTCTTTTATATACTTCAATAACAGCACTCTGTCCACCCAAGCATAGTCTAAGAGATTCCTTGAAGATGTGCTAATTAGTAGTAATAATAACCAAAAGTATTACTCAGCAGCCGAGTGCAGGGTATAGCATCAGGCCTCCTGGGTTCAAGTTCCAGCTCCACCAATAGCTATCTGTATAACTAACAAATTGTTTAACTTCTCTAAGCCTCAACTTCCATGTCTATAAAAGAGGAATAATAATGATACCTACCACAAAAGTTATTATGAGAATTCCTGCAGAACGAGAGCCTGCACTTAAAATGGCTTTTATTCAGGCCGGGCACGTGACTCTTGTCTGTAATCCCAGCACTTTGGGAGGCTGAGGTGGGCGGATCATGAGGTCAGGAGATCGAGACCATCCTGGCTAACATGGTAAAACCCCGTCTCTACTAAAAATACAAAAAATTAGCCGGGCATGGTGGTGGGCGCCTGTAGCCCCAGCTACTTGGGAGGCTGAGGCAGGAGAATGGTGTGAACCCAGGAGGCAGAGCTTGCAGTAAGCCGAGATTGTGCCACTGTACTCCAGCCTGGGTGACAGAGCAAGACTTCATCTCAAAAAAAAAAAAAAAAAAAAAAAAAAAAGAAGGCTTTTATTCATGAAGTAGCTGCCATGTAATAAGTACTGTTTGCCCAGCCCCGAACTAAACATATTCTGTGGTTTCTTTCATATAGTTCCTTAGGTTGCTTCCATTTTAGTTAAGGAAACAGACCCAGAGAGACTGTCTCTGAGTAGTGGGGCTGGGATTCAAATGCCCGTCTCTCCTGTCCTAAACTCTGCCTATGGGCAAGTGTCATGCAGAGAGGGGCACAGGTGCCTCCAAAGCACTGTGGCCACCCAGCATGGCAGACTCCTCAAACTGGAAGCAAAGGTGCCAGGCTGGGACTCAGCTGCTCCAGAGGGTTTTCCTGGGTGAGGAGGATTGTCCTAGCTTACTCCAGGGATGCTTAGAAACACTCCCTGCAGAAGAGCTGAGACTCATTTTCATGAAAGATGGTGTTTGTTCCAGAAAGATCTTTTCAATGGTATGACTCACTTCAAAGCAACCAAAGGCTGTCAAAGTTGAGCTGCTGGTCCTGAGAGTATTGAGGGACGTTTCCTCAGCGGGAGAAAGCCACCAATCCTCCCTAGCCCCTCTTGCCCATTGCTGGAAGAAGGCTACTCTTCCCTGCCGGTCATTGCTGGGGTGTGTCTGTCAGCCTCACCCTGCTGGAGGTGGCCCACTGTGGGCCGGAAAGCACTGGCAAGGGCGGGGACTTGGAGCTGCCAGCGTTTGAGAAAGCCAGGGTGGTTGGGAGAATAGCGCCCAAAACCTCAGGGAATCTCGACCCCAGCCCTAAGAACTCACTTCCGTACCTTCTTCCCCACAGGAGACCAGGACTCTGAACAAACATTTCCCTTCTACTCCTGCAGAGCTCAGGGATAGGCTGTAGCGAGTCAGGTCTGCGGAAGAGGGGGTAATAGAACCACATTTATTTACTTTCCAATGTCCACTGGATAAAACTGCTCTCCAGGGCCTGCTATTGTGCTGAGCACAATCGCAACTCCTGGAGGGGTTTTTCTGTATTTATTTGTGCTGTCCCCTGCTGCTGACTCTTAATTCAGCCCTTCCCATCAGATAAAAAGAAAAAAGTTGGCTTAGGAAACCTCCCCTTCAGAGCAGAGGCTGTTCCTGCTTTGCCCCTAGCATATGTTAGCCGTAGGCCCTCCCACAGTATCCTGAAAGGCCTGGAGGCAGGACAGAGCCTCAGTGGCTTCTAGCCCCAGATCTAGCCGGGTTGAGACCCACCAGGTGTCTGAGTCCACATGCTAAGAAGAGAATGGTCTGATGGCAGCAGCAGCGAACATTCTTTGCAGGCCTCCAAGTGCCAGGTGCTGGGCTGAATACTCTAGGTAGATTATTTTGTTTAATCTGAGAAGGGCAAACTCAAGGCTGGGAGAGGCCCACTGACAAGTGGGTAGGATTCTAGCCCCCTCCCATCAAGTCCAAATGCCACCTTCCTCCTAAGGCAGTTACAGCTCTCTGGGGTCTCCACGAGGCCTTCTAAGGATGTCAAAAGGATTGTCTACAAAGACAAATACCAGGCTTTCTCAGCAAGGTGGAGCCTGGCCATGAATAACATTTTGTTCTAAGCTAGACGGATGCTGGCACAGAAAGAATAGGTTCTTTCGTTCCTGCTATTGTCTTAAAACATATGCTTCTTAATGAAAAGTTATAAAATGTTGATGCCAGTTACGTTCCCATCAGATAACAGCAAGGGTCAGCTGGTTTCTCCTGTTGAAAAAAAGAATTCTTACACCCCTCCTTTACATAAAAACAAGGTGCTTCAGACCACTCAGAGTAAATTGCTAGGATTTATTAACCATTTTTTCAATCAAGTGGCTTCCCCTTGCACACACGTGACCTATGATCCTCACAAGCCACCTGGGGGAATATTGCTCCCTTCGATACACAGATGAGAGCTGCCTGACTTGTCCAAGCCCAAAGGGAGACTTGGGGAAGGAGCTAAGATCTGGACCCAAGTCTAACTCCAAAGCTCAGGCTTCAGTCCACAAAGAGGCTTTGATTGGGTAGATCTGGGTTAGCAGCTGGGAAGTTAAATCTTACAACAAAATATAAAAGCCTCCAGATAATTCTGATGATCAACCAAGTTTGGGAACCCTTCCCCACATCCCAGGATCTCAGGTCAGTGGCAGAGCTGGTCTGTGATGAACCAGGCATCCCTTGCCAGGATTTGTTATTCACCATCGCCCTAATTCACAAGACCACAGTCAGACAAGACCTGGGAAACCTGCCCTCGCTGAGACCTCCGTAGGAAATCACCCACATCTTCCTTCAGCTCGGCAAGGCTCCAGCCCTTGGAAAGCCCCCGGGAGATTCCACCTCAGTCTGCTCAAGTGTCACCTTATTTTCAAGGAGATTATCTCTTGTAAAATACAAAAGTATGAGATGAGAGAGTCAGTTAGGTGCACAGTTGCTTAAAGGAAAAGCAATCCACCAGTATCATATTCTCCCTTTCTCCCCTCACAACCTTGAGAAACCTCTGAACATTGAAAAAGTGGCCTAGATATCTTATTGTACCAACTTATTTCCTTTTCAATGTATTCTCGTTCTCTTCATTCTATTGTTTGTTAGGAGAGTGAGTATAATAAATGCTGGCCTTAAGTTTTCTATGGAGACAGTCACGTCAGGGAAACTTAGTAACTGTCCTCAGAACCTGGCTGGAAGGAGATTAAGAGCAAGCAAGCCAGAAGTTGTGATTACAAAGTCTTCTTTTACAGAAAGGTGGCTGTTTTTAGTTTTGAGCCTTTACATATCAGTGCATGTGCAGTGGGTTGAAGTAGTGTCTTCCAAAAGATGTCTACCTGGAACCTCAAAATGTGATTTTATTTGGAATAAGGGTCTTTGCAGATGTAACTTTACCAAAAGACACACGCACTCAAATGTGCATCGCTGTGCTATTCACAATAGCAAAGACCCACGTGCCCATCAGTGGTAGATTGGATCAGGAAAATGTGGTCCATATACACCATAGAATACTATGCAGCCATAAAAAAAGAATGACGTCATGTGGTTTGCAGCAACATGGATGGAGCTGGAGGCCAGAATCCTAAGCAAGTTAACACAGGAACAGAAAACCAAATACAGCATCCTCTCACTTCTAAGTGCAAAGTAAACATTGAGCACACAGGGACATAAGTATGTGGACTATTAGAAGGTTGGGGAGGTGGGTTAAAAAACTACCTATCGGGTACACACTCACCACCTGGGTGACAGGATCCATACTCCAAACCTTAGTACCACACAATATTCCCATGTAACAAATCTGCACATGTGCCCCATATCTAAAATAAAGGTTGAAAAAAAAATCAAGATGAAATCTTAACTAGGAGATCAGGTAGGAGGAATAAGCTCAAGAGATCTCTTGTACAACATGGGGATTATATTAATAATAATATATTATATACTTGAAAATCACTGAGAGCAGATTTTAAGTTCTCTCACCACAAAAAGTGGTATGTGAGGTAAAGCATGTATCAATTAGCTTGATTTAGCCATTCCACAATGTACAGGTTTCAAAACATCATGTTGTATCCCATAAATATATGCAAGTATTATTTGTCAATTCAAAATTAATTTTTTCAAACACTGCCTAAATTAGGCTGTTCCTTTGAAGTATGAAGTAAGTTTGATTATTAATCACTAGAAAGAGACTATATTTGCTGTAAAATTAAAATAGAAACCCTGACATCTCATTTCTATTTTCTGTAATTGGTTATTTTTAATACAAAATACCAAGTTGATAAAGTTTATTCTAATGAGTCTGTTCTGGCTCCCAGAAGATGCCTCAGTTCAAATCGCTAAACTTTGTGCTCACCATTTCTCAATTTTTGTAACTAAAACAACAACACAGTATTTAAATGGATCCTTTCCATTCTGGGACAAAATGTTCTGTCAAAGACCAGGCACAATGGCTCACGCCTATAATCCCAGCACTTTGGGAGGCTGAGGAGGGAGGATCGTTTGAGGTCAGGAGTTCAAGACTAGCCCAACTAACATAGTGAAACCCCATCTCTACTAAAAGTACAAAAAATAGCCAGGTGTGGTGGTGCATACCTGTAATCTCAGCTACTCAGGAGGCTAAGGCAGGAGAATCGCTTGAACCCTGGAGGCGGAGGTTGCAGTGAGCCAAGATGGTGCCACTACACTCCAGTTTGGGAAACAGAGTGAGATTCTGTCTCAGAAAAAAAAAAAAAAAAAAGTTCCGTCAAAGCTTTGAAGTTCTTTCAGCTCTTTCCAGCTGGGTATGTTGGCACCCATCTGCAGTCCTGGCTACTCAGGAGGCTGAGGTGGGAGGGTGGCTTGAACCCAGGAGTTCTGGGCTGCAGTCCACTGTGCTGATTGGATGTCCATACTAAGCTCAGCATCAATTTGGTGAACTCCAGAAAGGAGGGACCACCAAGCTGCCTAAGGAGGGATAAACCAGCCCAGGTCGGAAATGGACCGAGTCAAAACTCCCATGCAATCAGTAGTGGGATCGTGCATGTGACTAGCCACTGCACTCCAGCCTGGGCAACAGAGCAAAACCCCATTTCTTACTAGAAAAAAAATTGTAAAGGCCTTTCCAGTGGTAAGAAGTAGATTTGTCCTTCTTTGGCCATTGTTTTTTCTTTGCCCAAACACATCAGCGGAGGCACAAAGGAGCATCTCCTAGCACTCCTAGCAGAAGTGAGAGAGCTCTCTGTCCTTCTTTAAAGACAGCCAAATGCTTCTAGATCTGTAGTTTTGCTGTCCAAGGATGCCTCTCTTTCTCTGTTGTTGACGCAGGAGTACCTCCTATAAAATGTTCTGAAAACAGGTCAGGAAGTCAGCTTCCAGATGGAATGGGTTTTTCTTTCAGTCTCTGAATCTGCAACCCTTGAGTGGAGAAAGCCCCTTTCCCTTGTCTCCAAGCAGCCAGGAAGTGGATGTTCCATGAAAACTCATTCATATTGGGAAGAAAAATGTGCAACTAGGGAAAAATTGCCCCTGAAAAAGTGACCCTTGTCTTTTCATATCTGGCCCTACTCTGAGGATAGAAAGTTGTCTTTTCCTTTTTAGGGCTCACACGTTACTCCTGTCTCCATTGGTACTTTCTACCTGAATGTGGTTCCAGATTTTTAAAATACACTATCAGAGCACTTTGGCTAATCATAGAACTCAGCAACACTGTTTTAAGAAGGCAACATAGAGGCCAGACGTGGTGGCTCACACCTGTAATCCCGGCACTTTGGGAGGCCAAGGCAGATGGATCACCTGAGGTCAGGAGTTTAAGACCAGCCTGGCCAACATGGTGAAACCCTGGCTCTACTAAAAATACAAAAATCGCATGGTGGCACGCACCTGTAATTCCAGCTACTTGGGAGGCTGAGGCAGGAGAATGGCTTCAGGGCAGGAGTTGGAGGTTGCAGTGAACCGAGATCAAGCTATTGCACTCCAGCCTGGGCCACTAAGCGAGACTCTATCTCAAAAAAAAGAAGAAGGAGAAGGAGAAGGAGAAGGAAGACAACGTAGAATAAAATAACTTTCTGGAGGTCCGGGCTAGCAGGGGGCATTCAAGTGACTGCACATGGGAAGAGTGCCTCATACAGTCAGTGCCTTTGAATGACCACAAATGATGTTTCCTAGTTACACTAATTTATCTTAATTCTCAATGGGATACAGAGCCCTAAAGCCTTTCTGAGATCTCATTGTTTAATTTCAGTAACATCTGTACTGTGTCTAAAGTGAGACGTGTGGTGCTGGGTGTTGTGGAAAACATGAACATGAACACAGGCTGGGACTATGGGGGCAACTGAGGTGTGTAGGATCCAAATGTAAAGCGATGCTCACTCTAGGGCTTACGTGAATGCTGACCCTGATAAAACAATCTCTGTCCTTAAAAAGCTTGAAGCCTGGAAGGGCAACACAGTCACGTAACTAATAGACTAGATTTGAGGCTTAAAGCAGGTGAAAAAGTTCACAAAATAAAAGCGAAATAAGATGGCCCAACGACCCAATTATAAAACTGAAAACTATAGAATTTCTTGAAGAAAATACAGCAGAAAATTTCCATGACCTTGGTTTAGGCAAAGCGTTCTTAGAAATGATACCAAAAGCATGATCCAGAGAAGGAAATAAATTGATAAATTGGTCATCAAAGTTAAGAACTTCTGCTCTTTAAAAGATGTTATAAAGAGAATGAAACAAGTCTGAGACTGGAAAAAGCAATTTGCAAATCACGTATCTATCTGATCAAGGACTTGAATCCAGAGAGAGTAGATAAAGAACTCTCAATACAAAGTATTGCAAGGATGCAGAACAAGTGGAACTTGCACACTGATGGTGGGAGTAAAAAATGATACAATGTTTTGGAAAACAGTTTGACAGTTTATTTTAAAGATATACACCCCTAACATAAGACCCAATGACTCCACTCCTCTGTATTTATTCAAGTAAAACCAAAACCTTAGTTCACACAAAAACCTGTACATGAATGTTTATACTGACTTTATTCATAATCACCAAAAACTGGAAACTGCAAATATTCTTCAACTGGGGAATAAATAAACTATAGTTCATCTATACAATGGAATATTACTCAACAACAAAAAGGGATAAACTTTTGCAATAACATGGGTGACTCGCAAATGCATTATGCTAAGTGAAAGAAAAGCCAGAGGTTTTCAGGGCATAGGATTGAGGGGAGGGATTGACCACAAAGGGTCACAGGGAAATTTTGAGGGTGATGAACTGTTCTGTATCTTAATTGTGGTAGTGATTACATGACTGTATGCACTTGTCAAAAGACACAGAACAATACACTAAAAAAAAGGTGCATTTTATTGCACATAATTTATAACAATTTAAAAATTGTGAAAAAAAGAAAAGCAGCTCAAGACAACAAACTCTTACTGACAATGCTAGTATATCGGGAGATGTGAGATGTTGTAAAGGGAATGTGACACATATCCAATCTTGAATAGTTTACGTGCCTTGCAACAAACTAGGCACTATGCTAACTTGAGCTAAAACTGTGAGCAAGCAGATATTGATCAAATAACCCCACAAACATAAACACAGGGGTAAAGCATATAAAGAATGAATGACCTGATTGATTCTATCAGCAAAGCTTCTCTGGGAAATACTTCTATTTGAGTTGTGACTGGACTCAACATGGGCTGCAGCAGGGTGGAGGATGAGGAACTGAGGAAGGTGCAGAGGATGACTCGTAAGTTTCTGGCTTGTGCAACAGGCTAGGTGGTGGAGCTGCAGTGCGCACTGGAGGAGGAGCAGATTTGGGGTGGAGTGAGAGATTGTGAGTCCAGCAAAAAAAGAACAAATGTGAAACCACAGAAAGCAATGCCTGATTAAGCACAAAACTATGCAGTGGACCCAACAGAAATGAAAACATGTATCTACACAAAAACTTGTACATGAATGCTCATAGCAGCATTATTCATAATAGTCCCAAAGTGGAAACAACCGGATGCCCACCAACTGATGAAAGGGTAAATGAAACGTGGTATGCAATGCCATGGAATGTTATTTGGTGATGTTAAAAAACAAGGGTACTGATACTGGCTACAATGTGGATGGACCTTGAAAATATTCTACTAAGTGAAAGAAGCCACTCACAAAAGACCATGAAATGAAATAGCCTTTTGGAATACTGTGTGATTCCACTTATTATGACATTTCAAAAATAGGGATTATCTACAGAGTCAGAAAATAAATTAGTGGCTGCTTAAGGCTAAGGGAGGATGGGGAGAATAAAGTGGCTATTAATGGGCATGAGGTTTCTTTATAGGGTAATGAAGATGTACCAAAACTAATTGTGGTGATAGTTGCAAAACTTTGTTCTATTAAACACCATTAAATTGTAGATTTTAAATGGATGAACTGTGTGGTATGTCAGTTATATCTCAATAATGCTGCTTTAAAAACGAAAATAAATAATCTGCATAAAGATGTTCTCTCTTTTTTTTTTTTTTTGAGATGGAGTCTCACTCTGTTGCCCAGGCTGGAGTACAGGGGCGGGATCTGAACTCACTGCACGCTCCGCCTCCCAGGTTCACGCCATTCTCCTGCCTCAGCCTCCCGAGTAGCTGGGACTACAGGTGCCCGCCACCACGCCCAGCTAATTTTTGTATTTTTAGTAGAGACAGTGTTTCACCATGTTAGCCAGGATGATCTCGATCTCCTGACCTCATGATCCGCCCGCCTCAGCCTCCCAAAGTGCTGGGATTACAGGCTTGAGCCACCGTGCCCGGCCATAAAGATGTTCTTATATGTTCTATTTAGAATATTGCAACCCCTCAGTGGGAGAATAGTTGTAAAAATTATGACCCATCAGTAAGATAAAACTCAGCACAGTTAAAAACCCATCCAATGACAAAGAAGAGTAATTAATTTGGAAAGATGTAAAGTTTTGTTTTTATTATAAAAAACAAACACAAAAAACTACACACTAAAGAAAGATGCAATCACGTCGGAGAAGACAGATATCCTGGGAGTCTGGCAAAGGTGAAACTCAAAAGCAAGGGCCATGCATTTCCAGAGCTCTTGCAGGAGAGCCTCAGAAGTGGCTATGTTGGCTTCTTCTCTGGTGGGAAGTGGGCAAGAAGCCTGGGCAGGTGAGAAGTGGGCAAGAAGCTTGTGCAGTGGCTCACACCTGTATTTATGGCCAAGAGTGAGGGCTTGAATTTGGTTCTCCGCACAGGAAGAAAGGCATTGCTAGATGAACAACTTGCAGTCAGGCACAGTGGTTCATGCCTGCAATCCTAGCACTTTGGGAGGCCGAGGTGGGCAGATTGCTTGAGCCCAGGAGTTCAAGACCAGCCTGAGCAACATGGCGAAACCCTGTCTCTACAAAAAATACAAAAATTAGCTGGGCATGGTGGCACATGTCTATGGTCCCAACTACTTGGGAGGGTGAGGTGGGAGGATCACCTGGTCCCAGGGAAGTTGAGACTGCAGTAAGCCATGGTTGTACCACTGTACTCTAGTCTGAGTGACAGAGCAAGACACCCTCTAAAAATAAATAAATAATTTCAAAACAAAGTTTTTAAAGAAAAACAACTTTTAAGTTCTTAGCTCTTTCCTGTAGCTTAGTACCCCCTCCCCACCTACCCACAACTTGGGCACTTCCTAAATGTGCTCACTACCATTTTCGAGCACTTCACTCTCTCCCAAATACTATGCTAACTTCTTTGTGTGCTTCATCCTACAGAATGCTTACTTGTTTTTTTTTTTTTTTTTTTTTGAGACGGAGTCTTGCTCTGTCGCCCAGGCTGGAGTGCAGTGGCCGGATCTCAGCTCACTGCAAGCTCCGCCTCCTGGGTTTACGCCATTCTCCTGCCTCAGCCTCCCGAGTAGCTGGGACTACAGGCGCCCGCCACCTCGCCCGGCTAGTTTTTTTTTTTTTGTATTTTTAGTAGAGACGGGGTTTCACTGTGTTAGCCAGGATGGTCTTGATCTCCTGACCTTGTGATCCGCCTGCCTCGGCCTCCCAAAGTGCTGGGATTACAGGCTTGAGCCACCGCGCCCGGCCCAGAATGCTTACTTGTTTATGAAACAGATATTATTGTAATCCCATATGTTTGTTTCATTTGATGAAGAACCCTGGCCAATGTCACAGGGATCATAAATGATGAACCTGTGTTTCTAACCCAGGACTCTACAACCTAAAGGACACATTTAAATCAATTTATGATCCACACTGAAGAAAACCTTCCTCACAGATTCCCACAACTCTCCCACTTTTACACCCCACCCCAAGGAGGCCCACCTATTGGCTGCAGAGATTCTAATACACTCAGCACTTGGGTACTTCCAGTTGTCATTTGAATTAAGCAATAATAGTTGTGTGAGGTAGGATAGAAATATCCCAAGAGTCCTGTCTTTGTCTTATGCTTCTATAACAGAATCACGAGGACTGGGTAATTTATAATGAACAAATATTTAATTGGCTTATAGTTCTGGTGGCTGAGAAGTCCAAGAGCCTGGCACTGGCATCTGGTGAGGGCCTTCATGCTGCTCATCCCATTGTGGGAGGTGAAAGGGTGAGACAGAGCAAGACAGAAAGGGGAATGAACTCTTGCTCTGTATCAGGAAACTACTCCCTCAATAATATCATTAGTCCATGCATGAGGACAGAACCCTCATGACCTAATCGGCTCTTAATGGTCCCATCTTAATTCTCTGTTGCATTGGGGACTGAGTTTTCAGCACACGGACTTTGAGGGACACATTCAAACCACAGCAAGCTATCAGGTCAGTCAGGACAGATCAAAGAACAAACGCACAAGCCAAGCACTCTTGCAACTTCATTCTCCGAACAGTTCAAGTTGCCACATGTTTAGGTACTAACAGGTTAGGCTTCTTCTGAGGAAACTGCTCCTTAAATGCATTTTTTCAAAAAATTCTGTCTCTTGACATCTAGGGGCTGCTGGTTCTTGTCTCTGAATCATCTACTCGGAATGATTCTAAGATCTTCCGTAAACATTACTTGAATTCTACTAAAAATTCTAATCTAGTGATAGAATGGGATCCCTAGACACTGTACAATTATACTGGCCTGGTTTCAAATATTCTGCCCTGCTAGGGGTTCCTCTATAAAAGATTCCCATTTATATTCTCTCAGTCATTTCTGCCAGAAGAAATTATGGCTACCTTAGGCTGTTTTCCAAAGGAAGTTAGGAAGTTGTATTACAATGATCCTCCTCTCTCCCTCTCCTTCCCTGCTCTTTCTTTCTCTCTGTCTCTTTCCTCCTCCCTCCTCCTACATATTTTGATCATAAAAGAAAAACAAGTATAGCCGTGTGACGCAGCAGGAGCACTGAAGTGGTCTTACAGTAACACAGTGTTCAAAATACTCAGGACCCGCTGTGACTCCTGGTTGCAGGATGAACTCTCCTTGAAGATTTGCTTCCATCATTTACCAGCATAAAATTTTTTAGACACTTTATTGTGGACCCCATCAGATGTCAAAATAATATGCAGCCATTGGCAGAGAAAGAAAAACAGCATTTCCCCAGTTTGGCAAACTGTGGAAAAGAGCAGCTCTTTCAACACTTCGCTCCTTAAACTGTGGCTTAAACCACTGGCATTGGTATCACCTGGAGCTTGTCAGAAGCGTCAAATCTCCATTCCCACCCTAGATCTACTGGATCAGGCCTAAATTTTGAAAGCCTCCCCAGGTGATTGCTATTCAAGTTAAAGTTTGAGACTCACTGGCTGAGATTAGGCTGCTTTTCCTGTGAGGATAGACTTTCTGGCCAAGTGTGGTGGCTTACACCTGTAATCCCAGCACTTTGGGAGGCTGAGGTGGGTTGGGGGTGGGGGGGCATAGCTTGAGCTCAGAAGTTCAAGACCAGCGTGGGCAACATAGTGAGATCGCCTCTTTACAAGAAATGAACAACATTACAGGCTGCGGGTACATAGTGGCATGTACCTGTGGTCCCAGCTACTCAATAGGCTGAGGCGAGAGGATCGCTTGAGCTCAAGAGGTTGAGGCTGCAGTGAGCTGTGTTGGCGCCGCCGCACTCCAGCCTAGGTAGCAAAGTGAGACCCTGCTCAAAAAAAAAAAAAAAAAAAGGAAAAAGGATAGCGTTTCCTGTCTCCCTCTGGGGCTGTAAGTCCCTTAAGGGCTTCATGCAACTTATTATCCAACAAAGTGCCTGGCACATTGCTCAGAGAGGTAGAGGGTGGTAGCTGAGTGGGTGGTGGATGGGAGCTGGGTGGTTGAAATGAGAGATCCAATTCCAATACTTAGCACTGAGCAGGACTCTTTTGCCTGTAGGGTGATGGCCATTGGAAGAATTGGTAGCTCTGTTTTATCTGCCGTGGGAGTCCTGGTTCCTATGACGTTATCACAATGGTGGGAAGAGTTCTTCATTTTCAGCCATCTTAATCATTATCGCATCTAATATCAGTTGTGAACTTACGTACAGACACTGAGCTAACCTCTTCCCGTGGGTTGTCTCATGGAATCCTCACAGCAACCTCTGAGGTGAGTGGAATTTTCATTCCCATTTGACCGATAGAGAAACTGAGGTAAAGAAAGTGGACGTAACTTGTCCAAGGTCACCCAGCTAGAAAGAGATGGAGGGGAGATTCTAACCTGGACTCCAGAGTCCATATTCCTGTATTTCTCAACCTCTTTTTCATTATTTCCTTATTGCCTCCCCCAGGAGTCTTCTTAGACATTTTGTCCTAATCACTCCCCCATGAAATTTTAATGCTGCAGATAAACTATATCTGTTTGTATTCTCTCTCTCTCTCTGTGTGTACGTTTATATACTGTAGGTGAAATTTTTTTCATTCTCCCCCAAGATCCAATTTTCCTCCCCTTGAGGGCACAATCACTCCTGCTGAGAATGCCTTGCTCCTTCGTTCCCTCATTCCATGAATAACTTGTGGCCATTTGCTATGTGCCAGACTGTACTCACAGTCAGGAGCTTGGTGTTTGGGGCCCTAGAAAGGCTGCCTTTGAGCAGAAGAGCAGGGCCAGGGCCCTTGGCCAAATACAGCAACATTTCCTATCATGGAGGCCACAGTTACCCTGGGTTCACAATCAGTATAGCAGCTGGGAATCAGGACCACAGAGTCCAGCCCTAGCTCCGCCATGACTGCTCATTTGGCTCTTGCAAGCCATGCCATCTCTCACCACCCAAGGTTGGAAACAGTCCAGCCTTGAAGATGAGGGGTATGAATTCAATTGGCACTTTTAAGGGAAACAAGCTGTGTGTCTAAGGGTAGGCAGATTGGTGAGCTGCAGGTAGCACACAGGACCTATTGGAGAGGTATCTCGTGGCAGGAATACAAAGATGCATGTCTATGCCCTCTGGACTGCCTTCTGTTTCACTCCCGTCTCCCATGGGGTTGCTTGGCCAGAGCCTCATCACTACCCACCTCTTTTTCTTGGATACTAATAAAATCTTGTTTCTACAAGATTGGTTCTTCCCCTGTTCCCACCAATTACCCAGATCCATGGCTTTAGAAAAAAAAGATAACTGAAAATGTTACTTTATCCATCCATCCAACCACGGGAAAAGGGGTCCAGAAAGAGTTCACCCAGGATCTGAGGAGCTGAAAGAGGTTGCAGCCAGGCATGTAAACCAGGAGAGAGTGGTGTTCTGAAACCCAGGAGTGAGACAGGTGGAAGAAGCTCAGCCATGCTGAATGAAGAAGGATTCAGAAGCTGAGCTCTTCTGGTCTGATGAGGTGCCCAGGCAGCTTCAAGAGGCCCTGGGGAGCTGAGCTTGCTGGCAGTGAGGTGCTGGAGGAAGCACTCACTGCAAAGAAGTGGATGACTCGGTGTGAGTGGCAGTAGGCATGTAGCAGGTCTGCCAACCAGCAAATCTATAAACCCAACCACCCGAGGTTTACCAGCCCTGACCGGCTACCAAGTGGCCTCTGTTGAGTTCCTGTTCACATGCAGTTGTAGTCTGTTTGGAGAGAGAAGACCTAGAAAAATGGTCTTTATTTTCTGTTATCGAGCAAGAAATGAATCTTGACTAAAAGTATCATAGGATTGCAAGAATCCTTTCAACTTTTCAATCCTTTCAAGAAGTTCTTGGCGCCTTGATGGAAGAGGAAGTCTTGGCTGGGTCTGGGAGGGCATTCCAGAAGGGAAAGGCATTGCTCTGCTGACAAGGAACTGCTTCCAGGCATGAAGCAATGATTCCTCTCTGAGCTCCCCTGGTCTGGGGACTCTGAGGAACCCGTGTTCTGGTCCAGCTGCACTTCTGGTCCAGCTGCATTTCTGCTTGAGCCTCATCTGAGAAATGATGATCTTGGCAATCACAGGAAGAGTCAGCAAAAAAAAAAGGAAGAAAAAAAATCATCAAGGAAGTGAATCCAAGATCAAGACCTTGGCAATCGTCCAGGAACCAGAACCACTCAGGCAAATTTCAGCGAAGCTGTGAGACTTACTCAGGATGATGTGGGGTTAGGACTGCCCAGTGAGAAAGGTCAGTGGAGCCCTGAAGAGAAGCAGGTGGACAAGGAGTACTTGCTGGGATACTGTGTCTGGGCTCTGGGGCTGGCATCTCCCTGAGTTCCTACATCTTTAATGTGAGGTCACAGGGTTGGGTTCAGTATTGACTCTAAGTTTCCAAACAGCTCTTAAATAGTCTATACCCACGGGTTAGAAATCACAGTAGGAAATGGGAGGCAAAGGGCCTGCAGGTGAGCCGGGGAGTGTGCGATAAAGACAAGAGGGAAATGGTAGGCGCCAAAGACCGATTGAGGATGCATCTGTTCACTGAGTGACAGAACCTCCGATTTTGATGGGAAGATAACTGCAGAATTGGTCCTTTTGCTTCCTCCGGACCCAACAACTGGAGAAGAAACCCTGTTGAGAGTTTGAGAATCCTACCCGTTAGCTAAGAGTAGGTTAGCTAAGAGTTGGGTGTGTGGCTGGGCGCGGTGGCTCAAGCCTGTAATCCCAGCACTTTGGGAGGCCGAGACGGGTGGATCACGAGGTCAGGAGATGGAGACCATCCTGGCTAACATGGTGAAACCCCGCTCTACTAAAAAAAAAAAAATACAAAAAAACTAGCTGGGCGAGGTGGCGGGCGCCTGTAGTCCCAGCTACTCGGGAGGCTGAGGCAGGAGAATGGCGTAAACCCAGGAGGCGGAGCTTGCAGTGAACTGAGATCCGGCCACTGCACTCCAGCCTGGGCGACAGAGTGAGACTCCGTCTCAAAAAAAAAAAAAAAAAAAAAAGAGTTGGGTGTGTGATTTCAGGAGGAAAGTAAGAAAGGTGATGAGGGAGGGTCAATTCTTGATCTCTTTTGGAGAGTAGGGGATGACATATCAGAATCTGGAGGGTGGGGGAGTAGTTTGCAAAAGCATCCGGTGTGCTTTCTGGAGTGGGAGAGGAAAGGGTGAGGCTGAGCTAGCACCCACAGAGCCTTGAGAGGAGGATGCAACTTGCACACACTGAGTAGAAACCCATCAGGCCTGCTCATCGAACATCCTAGGGTCCAAGGAGGGCCCAGGACACTCAGGCCACAGAAAGGAGGCCTGGGCTCTGGACCATGAGCCCCTGAACCACAGTGTGACATGGACAAGCACACTGGTTCTCAGAGTCACCAACCTCTGTATGAAAGCAGCGTCAAAATAGAGATGCCCTACATCTGCTGCTTCCAAAACTGACTTTCTTGGGCTCTTTGATCTTCAATTATGTGGGTCTTTAGAAAGTCACCTTTTGTTTACTCTGCTTTACGGGAATATAATAAGGAAATTTATAAAAATAAATGGCCCCTTTAGATAAACTAAATAATTATAGGAATATTGACCAGAATAGACTAGAGGTGTTTTTCTAAGATGGACACTCCCTAGAGGTGCAGCTAAAAGTAATCATACTCACCCCAGTTTGTAGGCCTGTAACCCCTGACTTACGTAGGCCATGTCTGCGGAGACGTGGAGGTGAAGCCACCATGAGTCTGGAGAGTGGAACTGATGTGTCTTTCCTTTCCCTATTAAGTCACTGGCTATAGACTGGCAGAGAGCCCAACTCAGAGGGACACCCAGGAGTTCCCCCTTCTATAGCCTCTATACCCTCCTCCTCTCCTCCTCTTCCTCTCAGCATTTGCTTGCTTTAAGCCAAACATTTATTGTTTCTAAAAATGCTGGAGTATTGCAAACATTGGCTGAGAGGCTCAATCACCCTCGGTGAACACTTCCAGCTTCGAGATTCTGAGCCTCAGTTTCGTCACATGTAAAACAGTAAGAGTGAACCCCAGACAGTGGTCCTCATTGCATAATATAAAAAATTCTCATGTACCAATCACTCAGATCTAAGAAATGTTAACTTTATGCCACATTGACTTCAGAGTCTTGAAAAACAAATGAAGCCCACTAGGATGAGTATAATTTTTTTAAAACGGAAAATAACAAGTGTTGGTGAGGACATGGAGAAATCGAAACTCTTGTACATTACACGTAGGAATGTAAAATGGTGCAGCCAATGTGGAAAACAGTTTGGTGGTTCTTCAAAAAGTTAAGCATAGAATTACCATATGACTCAGCAACTCCACTTCTAGGTATATTCCCAAAAGAACTGAAAGCCAGGACTCAAATAGATATCTGTACACCAATGTTCATAAGAGTATTATTTGTAATGGCCAAAAGGTAGAAGCAACTCAAGTGTCCATTGGCAAATAAGGGATAAATAAAATGTGGTATATACATACAATGGAATATTATTCATCTCTAAAAGAATGAAATTCTGATATGTGCCACAACATGGATGAACCTTGAAGACATGCTAAGTGAAACAAGACAGACACAAAAGGACAAATACTGTATAAGTCCACTTATATAAGGTGCCTAGAATATCAAATTCACAGAGATAGAAAGTAGAATAGTGGTTTCCAGGAGCTAGGGAGAGGGAGAATGGGGAGTTACTGTTTAATGGGGTAGAGTTTCACTTTGGGGTGATGAAAAAGTTCTGGAGATGAATAGTGGTGACAGCTGCACAATTTAAATATATTTAATGTCACTGAACTGTACGCTAAACATTATTAAGACAGTAAATTGTACGTTATGTATATTTCACCACAATAAGGGGAAAAAAATTAATTCATCCCTTCAAGGCTTTGTTCAAAGGCCACCTCCTCCATGAAACCTTCCTCCTGCTTTATCCCACCCTATGCCCAACCAGACCTGATGTGCTGTTTAGTAATGATCTGTTTCACCAATTTGAACTAGCAAAGACATTTTGTAGTTTTTATTTGCTTTTTCACAGAAACCCCATGAGAGATAAAAAATGGCACAATCATTCATTTATTCATTCAACAGACATGACCAAGCACCTACTATGTGCTGGGTGCTATATTAAACACAGCAACAGGGGATTAACGCAATACACGAGAGCACTATAAGTAGGGGCGGACTGCCTGGAAGAGCCAGAGGGTAGGGCTGTGCTGAGAAGGGGGTGCAGGCTTCTTGGGTCGGGGGACATCCTCAGAGGAGTGGCTTTTGAGCTGGCTGTGACAGAATGCGTAGGCATGACGCTGAGAATAGTTGCAGGAATGGCTCTTGACAATACATGATCACAAAAGAGTGCCAGGGTGAGAAGTCTGGTGAGAGACACTGCTTCAGTGGGACTGCCCTGTGCCCTGCCCACCTGTGGTCTTGGGCAAGTTACTCGAGGTCTCCATCTGTGAAATGGGGGGAAGTAATATCTGCTGCCCAGATCACTGTGAGAATTAAACAGGATAAAGTCTGTAAAGCAACTGCCTTCTGCTGGGTACCCCCTCCTTCTTGTCTCAGCTGGAGAAGACCCTGGTGTTTGAAGGAACATCTCTGCTGCTGAGAATTGGTTTAAGAGAGTAGGTGATCCTGAAGCTCAGTTCTCTTCCTCTGGATCCTTTTAGCCAACACACCCAGGGGGCCTAGAACCCTTCCTACTCCATCTGAGCTCCGTGAAAACACCCACTACCTGGATTGCAGGGTGGGGTTACTCAGTCTGCTCTCACAACTGTCTGCATTGAAATGGACCGTTTCTGATCCTGTGGTCCGGGGTGGGGGGTCAGTGCTAGCACCCCAGAGGATTGAGCATGAGCTAGGAACCAGATCATCTGATTCCTGAGGCCAAAAACCCAAGGAATTTGAATCGGAATGTGAATGAGCCCTGTGTGGAAGTTGCAAAGCCATAAGGGGTTAAATTGCACCCAGGTTTTGGAGAGGAGCAGACAGTGCTGAGCTTCCAGAGGCCCAAGATTCCTATTGATGGTTTTAAGTGGTGGGTTGTTTTTTTTTTTTTTTCTTCAGTTTTGTTCTTGGAAAAGGCAGTGAATTCCCATTTTAAATTCACTCTGCATACATTTCTGATTGATTTTTGTTTGTCTAGAGCCTCTGGGATTTGCCAAGTCTCCATCAATAAACTAGAGAGGATTTAGGGAAGAGGTAATTAAAGGAGCTGGGGCCAGTGAGGAAAGGGGGAGAGAGGACAGGCAAAATGGAGATATTGAGCTGTCCCCAGCCTGCAGGGAGGGGGCTGCAGTTACAGGAAGTGTTTGGGGAGATGGCTATCAAAGGGTTTCCCGGGGTAAAACTGTCCAGTTGGAGCCCTGGGAAAGCCTGAACTAAGGGCCATGATAAAGTCCAGGAATTTGGAGTCAGGAAACTTCATTTTTGAGTCCTAGTTTTGAAAGAGAGATTACTTTGAGACTTTGGGTGAGTCACCTAACTTCTTTGCTTCCTCATTTGTGAAACAGAGATAGTTCAATTTGCTCCTAGCCACCCTGGTGGGAGAGTCAATTCAAGCAAAACAGCTGCTGAGTGGGATCTTGTAACCTGGCCCTGCTGGCCCCAGTTGACAGTCAGGGCTGGGACTAGAGACTTGAGGCTTCCTTCAAAAGGAAGAGCTGCACCATCAGATTCGCCCTGAGAATTTGAAAGGAAATCAGGACCCATTGCTAATAGTCTCTTGACACGGGTAGAATAGAGGGTGGATGCCAGGCTGGGCCATTTGCAGTATGAGGAAAGGAAGGGAAGGAGAAAGAGAAGACAAAAAGGCAAGACACCCTCCATCCTGCCCCGCGGAACGCTGTTCCCTCTCCTCTTATCCGTAAGACGTCAGCATTCTTGCCACACCCTCTGACTGTTCTATTTCTTGAGCCCTCCTGAGCCAGGCCCACATGGAAGAAGGGGCTGATGTAAGGGGCTGAGCTCCAGGGCTCAGACCCAGAGTTCTAACTCCCCTGGGGGCACCATGGGCCTTTCACTTTCTCCCTTCAACTCCCCAACCTGCAGTCACTTCTGAGTGTGACTCTTTTCCTGCTCATTGTCCCCATTCCCACCCCCAAAGCAGCCCAGGAGAGCAGGACTTGTTTGCCCTCCTCATGCTCTGCAGCTCCTAGCGACGCCTGGCACAGAGCAGGCCCCACATCTGAGGACTGTGTGATGCTGTGCACCTAACCACTTAAATTGCTGGAAACTGCAGAGTCGACCTCAGCTCTTCTCCTCCCTCACATTCTGCTCAGGCACAACTTCCAGAAGGTTGCTGCCATCAGTCCTCTCTTCCCCATCGGCTTTTCCACCACCCCATAGCTTCTCACCTGGTGAGTACAACTGCCTCCTGTGCTCCCCCTGCTCTCAGCCCCTGGGGGATCCCCGGGGCACCCACACTCTGCAGTGCTGTCTAATCACCTCCGCTCAGCACCCTGGGCTCTGGAGCAGTGCTGCACCCACCTTGCCAGCGTCATGTGCTTCACTCCTGGCGTTTTCCTTTCTGCTGCAGCAAAAGAGCTGTTTGACCCTGAAAGGGCTCATCTCCCTGCCTCTGTTCCCACTGTCCCTTCTGCCTGGAAATCTGCACTCACTGTACCTTTCCTGTCACCTCACTAACTCAAACTCATCACACTCAGCCGCTCACTGCACTCTTTAGATTCATGAAACTCAGTGCAGCTCTTGCTGGTTCAGTGTCCTCTTGTGGGTTTCCAGAATCCCTTGTGTTTCTGTCTTATCAGAGCATCTACCTCACTGTGCTGCATTGTTCACTTGTCTGTGTGCCCTGTGAGATGGTAACAGCCTGGCACTTCCTATGAGTGCCAAGGAGTTTTGTGAATATTTGGGGCTGGCACAGTGGCTTGCACGTATGATCCAAGCGCTTTGGGAGGCCTAGGTGGAAGGATCACTTGAGCCCTGGAATTGGAGTCCCCGTATTTATAAATAGTAAATTAACAACAGCAACAACAAAACTAGGCGAGTGTCATGGTATGTGCCTGTAGTCCTAGCTACCTGGGAGGCTGAGGCGGGAGGATTACTGAAGCCCAGGAGGTTTTTTTATTGTTGTTTGTTTGTAACATTTTATTTCATTTTAATTGTTTTATTTTTAATTTTATTTATTTATTTTTGAGACAGTCTTGCTCTGTTACCCAGGCTAGAGTGCAGTGGCGTGATCTCAGCTCACTACAACCTCCAGTTCCTCGGTTCAAACAATTCTCATGCTTCAACCTCCCAAGTAGCTGGGATTACAGGTGTGCACCACCACTCTCGGCTAATTTTTGTATTTTTAGTAGAGACTGGGTTTCTCCATGTTGGCCAGGCTGGTCCTGAACTCCTGACCTCAGGTGATCTGCCCACCTTGGCTTCCGAAAGTTCTGGGAAATACAGGTAGGAGCCACCGTGCCTGGCCTAAACATTTTATTTCATTCAACACAACACATTCCGGTTTTACCTTAAATATATATTTTTAAATATTTAATTTTCAGATTCTTCTTTTTCTTTTTAAACTTTTATTTTAGATTCAGGGCAAATGTGCAAATTTGTTATATAGGTAAATTGTGTGTCACAGGGGTTCGGTGTGGAGATTATTTCATCACGCAGGTCATAAGCATAGTGCCCAATAGGTAATTTTTCAATCCCCACTCTCCTCTCACCCTCCACCCTCAAGTAGGCTGTGGTGTCTGTTGTTCCCTTTTGTGTGTCCATGTGTACTCAGTATTTAGATCCCACTTAAAAGTGAGAACATGTGGTATTTGGTTATCTGTTCCTGCATTAGTTTGCTTATGAAAATGACCCCCAGCTCCATTCCTCCTTGCTGCAAAGGCATGGTCTTGTTCCAGTTCCTTCACATCCTTGCTGCAAACGACATGGTCTTGTTCTTTTTTATGACTGCATAGTATTCCATGGTGTATATATACCATATTTTATTTATCCAGTCTGTTGATGACCATTTAGGTTGATTCCATATCTTTGCTATTATGAGTAGTACTGCAATAAACATACATGTGCATATGTCTTTATGGTAGAACTACTTATATTCCTTTGGGTATATCCCCAATAATGGGATTTCTGGGTTGAATGGTAGTTCTGTTTTAAGTTCTTTGAGAAATCACCAAAGTACTTTTCACAATAGTTGAACTAATTTACATTCCCACCAGCAGAGTATAAGTATTCCATTTTCTCTGCAACCTCGCCAGCATCTGTTATTTTCTGACCTTTTAATAATAGCCATTCTGATGGTATGGTATATCATTGCAGTTTTGATTTGCATTTCTCTAATGATCAGTGTGAAGCCCAGGACTTTGAGGCTGAAGTGAGCCAAGATGGTGCCATTGCACTCCAACCTGGGCAACTAACCAAGACCTTGTCTCTAAAAAAATAAAAATAAAAATACACATTTGGAAGCAGACAGATCCGAGTTTAACACCTGCTCCTCTCTTTTCTAGCTATGTGACTTTGAGCAAATTGCTTAACCTCTTTTTTTTTTTTTTTTGAGACGTAGTCTCACACTGTCACCCAGACTGGAGTGCAGTCCTGCAATTTCAGCTCACTGCAACCTCCACCTCCCAAGTTCAAATGATTCTCCTGCCTCAGCCTTCTGAGTAGCTGAGTTTACAGGCATCTGCCACAAAGCCCAGTTAATTTTTTTGTGTGTGTATATATATATATATATATATATATATGTAGAGATGGATTTTCACCATGTTGGCCAGGCTAGTCTCGAACTCCTGACCTCGTGATCCGCCCGCCTCAGCCTCCCAAAGTGCTGGGATTACAGGTAGCCACTGCGCCCAGCCGTAGCTGCTTCACCTCTATGAAAGAGATCATAGTAACACCCATGTCACAGGGTTATCGGGGAAACCAAAGGCAGTGATGCATAGCCCTTAGCGCCGTGCCTGGCTTGTGGGGAGGTCTCCATCCACATTAGGTGCCAGTATAACTAAGAAAAATATTTCTACATGCTCCTGGGAGGGGTTGGGGGAGGTCTCCAAACATCAAAACAAAATCTGCGATTCCAAGGAAGAATTAAGAAGTCTTTTAGAAAACCACCACTGCCAAATCTTCCTTAAGTGTTCCTTCAAGGAAGCTGGGGAACTTGTTAAGAAACCAGGCACCCAGCACAAACCGTGACTGAGATTTTAAAATGAAAACTGAATAGTTTCAAAGAACACATAGATCTCTGGGGGGAGGATGGGGAAGACTTGGTCGCGTTAAGGGCCTGAAAAGACCGGTGGCAAAAGGTAAAGGATGTAAGTGTGGCATTTGCTGAATGGAGGCAGTGCAGGGTGGAGATTCAGAGCCATGACCGACCTTGCTTATCGAACCGGTGCCACCCCTCCAAGGCGGTCAGGTTTACTGGGCACCCCGGAAACGGCACTCCCTGACTTGTGTTGTTGGCCCTGGAAATTCAGGTAGAAGTCAGCAAGCAGATGTTTTCACACACCCTAAAGTGTGCGCGATTGGCAGCGGCTGCCCAGAAGGTTCCAAGAGAGTGGGAGCAATCCCCAAAGAACCGGGAGCAGGCTTGGTTGCCCGCCCCCCTGCCCTAGTCGCCCCTCCAGGAAGGCCTAGGGCAAAAGCGCTCTGGCTTGGGAGTCAAGCGCGAGGAGCTAGATCTAAGCAAGTCTCAGCCTCCTAGCTTGAACCTCAGTCTCCTCCTCCAGGCATTGGGTTTGCAGCTGGGTGGGGGGCAAACAATTTTGGAGGCCCACCCAAGCCCGGCCTCCCGGAGCCTCCCCCAGGGTTTGGGAACGTTCCAGTCTCATTCCCTCTCGACGCCCCCGGAGCCAAGACGTGAAGGGAGTGCCAAGGCGACCGGGGGCGGCGAGCGGGGCCGCGGGTGCGCACCAACTCAAGCGCCGACTGTCAGCCCCGGCAGGCCGGAGTTCTCCGGCGCGGGGACAGGGGCGCTGGGGGCGTGCCCGGCGGGGGCCGGGTCCGAGGACCCGGGGCGCGGCGGCCCCGCCAGAAGGTCCGGCAGCGAGCGTGACCTCACGGGGAGGGGCCAGCGCGGCGGCCTGGGCGCTGAGCCGAGCGCCGGGAGAGCAGCGCCGAAGCCGAGCCGCGAGGAGCGCACTCCGTGGCCCCGATGGAGCGGTACAAAGGTGAGGGCGCGGGTTCCCCGCGCGGCGCACACCCACTCCCTTTCGCCCAGCAACGCCGAGGGCAGGGCTAGGACTGGTCTCGCCAGGACTCGGGATAAGCAGAGCCCGCTGCCACCACCCAGCCCGGACCTGGGCCGAAGAGGGGGCGACGGCGGCGCCGCGGACTGGGCGGGTGGGCTCCTAGGTGACTGCCGCGGCCCCGAGCCCTTTGATCCTCCCGGGCGCGGAAGGAGGGGGTCGTCAGTGGGGGGCGTGGCGGGGCTTCTCACCTGTTGCAGGAGAGAGGGTGCGCCCGGCACCCCACTCCACCGTCAGTTCCGCCGCGCGGTAAAGATGCCTGGGGCCAAGGAAGCCCCGAAGAAGGTGGGAACCGTGCTGAGCTGCTGGGGGCAAAGGGGCGGGGTGTTGGGTCCTTTCTCCCGGTCGCCCTCTGGGCTAGGGGCTTCCTGCTCCCGGCAAAGCGTTTGGGCAGTGGAGTTGGCGCGCAGACCCTCCCGGGCTAGTTCGGGTCTCCCCAAACGTCCTGCCGTTCGGGTCACCGTTTATCTCCAAGCCCTTCTCTGCTCCCCCACCCCAAGAAAGGAGGGATGCGAGGGTTGGGGGCCGAATGGAGTGCCCGGCAGGTGGAGCTCCTGGAGGCCTCCCAGCCCGAGGGCTTAACTCTGTGCGCAGCTGGGCGAGCTTTGGGTTTGGCTGGGGCCAGGATCTCCGCCAAACTCTGGTGGGCGGGCCGTCCTGGGTGCGCCCAGTGCCCAGCTTAGCACCCGCACTCGGAGCCTCGGAGCTGGTCTACACGTCTCGATTGCGGTTCTTTTGAAAACGGAGTACAGGGAGTTGCCCCTTAAGCGGAACGCTGCAGGCGCTCCCCCCTCCCCCATCCCCCCCGCAGACCCCTTCCCTTTGGAAAAGGCTCTTGCCTTCTCTTGTGCTGGACCGGTCTCCGCCAAACCTGCGAGAGGAAATGCTGCTTCTATATTTGTTTTCCCCTGGGAGAGAGTAATAAAAAGAGAACGCTCAGATTCCCAAGGAATCTCACTCCCGGCGGGCTCTGATCCCTGAAACTGACATAAAGGGACCTGTTGGGACCAGCCTCCCTAAAGTAGTCATGTCTTTCACTTTCCCATTGCTTTTTCTCATCTGGGTCTCCTGGTTACTGGTGAAGGCAAAAGATCCAAGTCTCAGACAGCGCTTCACACATTCTGGAAGGGTCTTTGCCGACAGCAGGGAGCCGGCGGGGGGGTGGGGGTGGAGGGGGGCGGGGAACAAGGTTAGAGGAGTTGGCCACCTTTGATTTCTTTCTGTGAACCCTCCCTGGAGCTTCTCTCGCATTTCTAACCCAGTGGTTTTCTTCGTTTCAAATTCTACTGGGATCACGTCAGTTTTGTGCTTGAATGACTGAATGCGCACTTACGCTGTCTCAGACACTTGAGGAAGCCACAGTCCCGCTCCTTGTAACATGGCCGTTTGCACTCCCTCCCCCACCGGGGCCCCTCCGCCCTTTGGGAGGGACCCTCTCTGGGAATTCAGGCCTTGAGTTGAGTCTGACAGGAAGTGTGGGCCTCTGGGGTGCCTTCCAGCTCCCTGACTTGCAAAGCTGGGGTGTGTGTATGGTAGGGGGGGTGTTAGCTTTAGGCTGCAAGCTACTTTCTCAAATCAACATATTCATCTCTCTAAATCAGGGCAAATCACTTTTGGGGTCTTCTTTCCAAATGTCCAGTTATTCTCAGAAGGTTTTTGTATTAACAGCTTTTGACTTGGCCCTTGACCTGATAAAAGTCTTCTTAGTTATCTTTCTCAGGAGCTTAAAATCCTCCCACCTTCGAAGAGGATCAGTTAGGGGCTTTTTGCCAACTGAAGGGAACTTAGTTTCCAGGTCAGGGTGCTTATGTTTTTGGTAACACGTGTATCTGCCTCATCATTTTGCAGTAAATCAGACATGGAGTGATAAGTGGGTAAACCTGAGAATTATCTAGGTTTCAGAGGCTAATCCAACTCAAATTCCAGTGTTTGACTCATGAGAAAAATCTTTATGTTGTCTCCCTGGTGTCATGCTGCTAATATGTTTACTACACTTTTCACTGAGGAATTTGGGGATCCCCCAGCCCCAGGATATAGAATTCCCCATTCTCCTGAGAGGAAGATAAGTTGTGCTTTGAACACCCTTTAAATGGAAAAGTTCGTCTGTGCAAAATGCAAAATGAAGCCCATCTCTGATTAACCAGTGTAACTGACTAGAATCAGTAGTCTCCTCTTGCTTGTCAGAGACTGGGGGCATCGTCTTAAAGTTGAGATTGAATGGTTATTGGGATAACGAGGAATAGTGGTTTAAACAACAAAGTTAAATGGAAAAAACAGGTTTATTTAGTTGGGCTCTCGGAGCCTAAGTAAAAATTGTAAAGAAAAATTCTTATTATGTGCGGCACTTTTTAAATGTGCTATTTAAATGCCTCTTCATTCTGTTTCTGTATTTCCAATTTTGAGCTCTCCCTTTCCCAGGTAGGTGGAAATGCCTCATGGCTGTCTTCAGAATCTCAAAGTGTTTTCTCTAATTTGCAAATCTTATAAAGCAGTTCATGTAGGAGAAATTGTCTTTCCATGTTCCTTAGCCTGCTTGTTATATATATTGTACATCTTCCAAAAATAGCCTATCATTTTTAGGCTCTGAGTGGATTTTCCATTGTCTTGTAGGATGTAAAGTGAGGTCTGGAGTTGATGGGTGGTTGGAATATCACCCATGTGATACGCCTGATGCAGAGACACTTCCAGACTTTCTTCCCAGTCCCTTCCAAGATTTCTGCTAGATAGCCATGACTCGCCCAAGCAAAAATAAGGGATCGTGGAGTATGTGGGAGTCCCTTCCTAGAGAGATGGCACTTTTATGAGAGTTGCCATAAATAGCGATGGTAAAGTGGCTATGTTTTGTATGTGAATCTCTCTGGCGTTGTATAAGCAGTAAGACTCTCGCAAATGTCAGGATGTGGGGCCAAGTCCTACAGGGTGCTTTGAGAAGGTTCCCATCCTTATGTGTTTACATATTTATGACTCTCATAAGAGCATCCCTTTATCGCTGTGCGTGAGCCCATTGGCTGAACTCACCCAGTGTGGTCACGCATTCTGGTTCTGACTGCTCTCCCAGCTGGTGAGTGAGTCTGGGCCAAATGTGACTGACCTACTATCTGTGGATTGTGCTTGGAACATCCATGCCGAAGCTTCCTGAAATTGCATCACACTTGGATACAGATGGGCCTGGTTGAGATATTCAGATTCAATTTAGATCACAGTAATTGGTTGAAAATCTAATCGTTCTTTCTCTGTGGTTCTTTTGTTTCTGAATTTGATCATCCAGTCCCCTGACTTAGCTCTAGGGCGCTGGAGGCAGATATGAACTGCAAAGAGTCAATCCAGTAAATACGTCAAAGTTTGTATGGGGATCCTGAGACCTGTGGTCAGGGAAGGCCTGGAAAAGAAAAGCAAATTAAAAGAGATGGGCATGCTACCTTCAGGGATCGTCTGTATTTGTTAGTTTTCAGTGCCTACGAACTCAGGTTTTTTTTCTTTAGAAGTTGTACCTAAGGCAGTAGTTCTAAACCTTTGCTGTGCATGGAATCATCTGTGGAGCTTTCAGAAATATGGATGTAAAGGCCCCGCTCAAGACATTCTGATGTAATTGGTCTGGGGTACAGCTTGGGCACTGTAGTTTTAACGGTCTTCTGGTGGTTCCAATGAGCAGCCAAAGTTGGGAACCAAATTTCCTACAAAACATGAAATGTCAAAAGAGCACAACAGGTCTGTAATTTTACATACACTTTCCTCACCTGGAAAAGTAAAAGCAAGTGTGGGGTGAAAGGGATACCCCCGCCATGCTCACATCATGTTCCTTAACCAAATCTTATAATACCGGCAGAAATCTACTGTAATCACCTTCAGCTATTAGAGGCTTTAAAAGGCTATGGGAACGTTGCTTAAAAACTATCTCAAATGTGGTGCTTCAAATCCTAAGCTCAGGGTTTGCTCCCTGTACTTGACCCTGAGCTCCCTGACTTTGAAGTTGCGTGGGAGCCCTGGATGATGTGGCAATGAAATGGCCTGAAACAGAAATACTGAGAGGTCACTTTTGGTGCTGAAAGGCCAAGCAGAGTGGGGGAATTCTGCTTTGGGCCCTTCCTCTCTTCTGAAGGGGTGGGACCTCTGGGAGCTGGGCTGCTTCCAGCACAATTAAAGGGCCAGGAAAGGCCAAGGAGCTTCAAAGCTGAGGAAACTGTGCCAGTTTTCTTCCAATTCCCTTTAATAACGGGAAATGTTTCTTTAAAGGCTTCGGTCATTCAGGGAGGAGAGACTTCCCCCACACGAAGAGAGGATGGCTTGTTCTGTTCAGAGCCCTGGCTGAGACATGAAGTCAGTCGTGGTGCAATGAAGAAGGTAGTGGCTCAGGAACCTGGAGATCCACGGGCTTTATTTCCTCGGGCAAACTGCTGAGCTCTCCAGGCCTCAGTTTCCCCATCTGGAAAACAAGCTCCAGTGTTCGCAGTGTTCCTCTATCTGACTTTCCAATGGCTCTTCGATGCTAGTTGTTCTGTGGTCACTGAGGAATCTTTGGAGAGAGGATGTGTCTTAGGGAGGAGTGGGAAATGAGGGAGGGAATGTGGGTGGGTAGCCCAGCAAAGGTCAGTTTAGGATTGTGATTCTTATAAATAAAACCAATTTCCTGTTGAGAGCTGGAGAGTAGCAGACTTAGTGGGAAAGAGAATGCTGTAGGCCATGTGAGGAATCCATTTCTCAAGGACTTTTGTGTGACCGTGCCTCCAAAGATTGTTCATTGAGCCCAGAGCTACCCTCTGCAACACAGAGCATTATTCACTCCCATTTGAGAGACAGACCTACTGAGGCCTACAGAGATTAAGCAACAGTCCAGACAGTCAGAAATAGGATATAATATCCCTGAGAACTGAGTCTCTAAAGGGTGGAATTCCTTTTCAAGGATTTATTTAGGAAGAAGTGCTCAAAGCAATTTCAGATTCACTCCTTATCAGTGTCCCTTCAGCTAGGAAGGGACTAGCTGCTCAGTTAAACTCTCCTCAATCTTCAGGACCTAGCCCACCTGTCTCTTCACCCGGAAAGCTTCCCCTGACTCCCAATGTGTACCCTCATTACTCTTGGGATAGCCTCATTAATGCCTAGCACATCGCAGGTATGCAACAAATATTTGTGGAATTAGTGTCACATTTGTCTAATAATTGTACATGTCTATGTTTGTTTCCCTGCCAGGCTGAACTCTTTCAAGACAGGGACTTTGTCTTTCCTTATGTCCCGCTCCAGCCCCTGGCACACTGCCAGCTGCATAGTAGGTGTCTGGGACATGATTGGGGAATGGGGAAATGAACAAATTCCAGGCAAAAAGATCACATATTCTCCCATGCTCTAGCTCTGGAGAACAGACCTGGTTCACAAAAAGAAATGAAGCAAAATCCCAAAGGCAAATTCCAGAAATGGAGATGAAAGCCCACAGTGGCCACCTTTGGCTTTCCCGACTTGAGCCTTATTTCTGTCTGTTCCAGCACAGGGGTGTTGCTGTCTGCTGGTACAGAGAAGGATCCGGCAGGTTTCCGCATGTGAGTATGAGCCTGTCTGTGCCCTCTGCAGCAGCTCGTCTGGCCTCCAGGGCTCCCGAGGGCGCAGACCTGGCTCTGCCCATGCTCTGGGTGGATGGTTGAGGGAGATCATGGAGCTGGGCGCCGGCCTGGGCACTCAGGGGCTCGGAGTTCTAATCTGACTTTTGCCACTAACTTGCTATGCGACCTTGGGCAAGTCAATTAATCTTTCTGAGCCTTGTTTCCTCATCTGTAAGAGTGAGGATAATGATTACTAATCTACCTTGCAGGCCACTTGGTGGAATAACTTGTAAGAGCTATTGGTAAAGACCTTGAGAAAGAGAATGTTAAATTAATGCAGGGGAGCAGATACCCTGAAACCTCTGGCATGTGGTTCTGATCCCACCAGTTCCCGCCTTTGCACAGTTCATTTGGGCTCTGCCCACTGTGTGTTTTTCACTGCTGTTGGGAGATACAAGTCAGGGCTTCTCAGCCGCTAGGCATCCTAGCTTCTCAGAGATAGCATCTGTGTATTCTTCATGTCAGTGGAGAAAGAGGCGAGGAATTGCTCATTCCTTATGTATAGAGCTACATCCTAGCCCTGCCTGACTTTTCTCTGATGTCTCAGTAAGTCCATATAGGAGAGACCCTTACATTCAAATAGTAGCTTGGAGCCCTTTCCTAATTTTCTATCACTTGACTCTCATATTCTCCCCAGTTAGTTTCAAAAAACAAACTGACCACAAACTGCATTGAGCGGGGAGAAGGGAGAATGTGTAGAAAAACAGGAGGAGCCTGCCTCCCCCTGGACGCATTGCACTGGACTGATGCAAAAACACAGTGAGGCCAGGGACCATGGGTCTCACATCTCTCAGGGCTGTCTGGTGTCAGGGAGGAGTGGGGAGAGGCACCCATGCCAAAAGAAGCCCTGTTCTGCTGTTTTCTAAGCAGACCCCTGAAGTTCTCTTCTCACTTCCTGGAGCTCCTCCCAGGACTTCAAAGGCAGATACAGTCCTGGTGAACTGTGGTGAGCTTGTATGGAAACTCAGCCCCAGCACACTGCAAATCGGCCTTCTACTGGAGATTACACCAAGAGAGGCTAGCCAGCTGTTAGCTCAGAGACGGCAACCAGTGTGCAACAGGAAGAATCCAAGCTGGGTGAATGTACAGTCCTACCCTTGGACGTGGCTTTCCCAAATTGAATGACGAGCCTTCCCAGCTTGCTTGGGACTTTCCTGGTTTTACCACTGAAAGTCTGGTGTCCCAGGAAACCCCTCAGTCCTGGGCAAACTGAGACGGTGAGTTGCCCTATTACCGGACCTAAGCTTTAGTAAAAGCTTCTGAATCAAGAGTTTGATTTCTCCATAGCAAAGATGAGCTAGAGCCAATTATTTTGTCTCTTTGACAAGAAAGTGAAAGTCCAAAGCTTAAAAACTGGCAGATCGTAACTTACCACTGGTGATACACACCAGTATGCTAAGTGAAAGAAGCATACTGCTTTTCAAGATTCAAAAGCTTACACACTGAATGATTCTATTTATATGACTTTCTGGAAAAGGCGAAACTATATGGAAATAGATCAGTAGTTGCCAGGACTGGGACTAGGGGAAGGCGTGAGCTACAAAGGGCATGAGGGAAATTTTTGGAATGATAGAGATGTTCAATATCCTTATTTTGGTAGTGGTTACACAGTCATACAGACTTGTCACAATTCAGAACTGTGTAGTTAACAGTGTAGTTAACAGGGTTTTTTTTTTTTTTTTCTGTGTGTAAATTAACCTCAATAAAGCTGACTTTTAAAAACACTCTAGCTGTTGTGATGCTGTGGTATAAGATGAAGGATCAAGGTCAAGGTTAGTTATCCTGGGTTGTAATTAGCAACCGAGTCTTGGTGTGGGTGTGTCTGCAATGGTTCTGGAGGTGTATACAGCAGAAAAGGGTGAGAAATTTGGTACAAAACGAAAAGGCCAATGACATCCTAAATGCCAGAGACTCATGCCTGATGACATCCTAAATGCCAGAGACTTTTTCATTAGGCACAATCAGTGTTATAGTGGAAGCTCTCCCTTTGTTTAGAGAAAAGGCAAAAGCAGCTCCCCTAAAGGCCAGGCAGCCAACAAGCCCAGGAGGACCATGGAATATAAGAGCATTAGACTCAGGTTCCCACCCTGGGAACTCTGCTGCTATCCACACATGGATCTAATGTACTGACTTTGGCAGCCTGTCTGCAAGTCTTTTCTTTTTTTTCCACCAATAAAGTTATTGTATTAGAATTGAGTACTCAAGTCTGCAGGATAATTATTTCCTGGTTGACTTTTTGTTTTTGGCAGTCCTGCTTGTCTATGCTAGCTAGAATTGATTTTGAGGGGAAGAACTCATGATTTATCAGAATAACATACCTAGTTGCATTTGATGTAAGGAATTAGTCCTCTTATTTCTAGACGGGGAGAAGCCTTTTGATGCAAGGGCAGAATTACCAGTCATCTCTGCACCAGGCCAGCAGACAGGATGTAGAAGTCCCCAAGAAGGAAGAAGTATCACTCTGGTGGTGATACTTAAGATACTGGAATCTTAAGATCTTGGTGGTTTCCTTTTTATTTATTTATTTGTTTGTATCAAAGCCCATGTTGAATTTGCCTGTTTTTCAGGTGAATTTTATCTCGCTCTGTACCCTGGGGAGCTGGGTCTGTGCCTGCATCTCTATTAAGCACAGCCTGTTGGAAGGTTGTGGAACTTCCATCTGTGAGGACCACATGGGCTGAGGTCACGTTCAACCATGAATTACACAGGAGAATTTCACACATGCAACTCTTTTAAATCACAGACACATCAAAACCACTAGTCACCCACAAAGGCAAGTCTCTTCCACCTGTTCCAGGGTGTTCTGGAAGAATTACAGACTCATAGCCAGTGCAATCCTTAGTTCTAATTGTCTTAGCTTTGTTAGGGGAAAGCACTGATGTTTAGAGAGGCAGGAAGTGTTTTTTGTGCATATTTGAAGTGAAATTTCCTTGATGCAGGGTCAGGCCTGGTTTGTGGCTGGTCTACCTAAGAAGGATCGGGTTTGGGGAAGCCCCAAGGCCCACATCATCTGGTTTGAGTGCAAGGGAGAAGCTGGGAGCTTATGAGTGGGAGATTCCAGATGCTTCCTTCCCTGGGCTGTACACCTCTGCCACAGTCTCCCCTGGGCTGCCTGGGCACACTGGCATCTGTTTGGGTTTGGGGGACTGTCTTAGCCTTCTTGTTAGCCCAACAAGTGGGAATCCTGCCATTTCCTTCCATCCTCCACCCCCCGTTTTTTCTCCCCCAGTTTTTATACAACAGGATTTATTCATGTCCACTGTATTCAAGTCCCCAGATGGGGGGAGGAAAAAAAGATTGTGTTGAATGAGCTTATTGTTTGGAGGTTTCACTGACTTCTTTTATTTAATACCCACAGTCCTAGAACATATTGAGCTGATTTACTAAAATTCAAATGTGATCCTTTTGGAAGGAACTGCTAGGGTGCTTCGTGTCCCCGGAATCAGAGCTGGGACCTACTGGGTGGCAAGTTTGCTTGGGCCATCTTCATGGTCCTGGGTCTCCTTGGAGGCAAATACTCTATCACTATCCTAGACTCCTTATCAGCTCACAGTGGTCAACACTCTACCACCTTTGCATTGTCAGGACTTTTGCAGCACTCAATTCTAGCACATTCTTTGAATAAAGATGAGCACCAACATTAGGTACTGCAGTTAACAGAAGCCCCCTGTGGCTTCTGCTTGGTAGTTTCCTGCACACTTAGGGAGAATAAAGGATGGTGAAGTGGCACCTACTGCTTGAATACCCAGTGCAGGGCAGCTGGTCCTTGACTGACATGGCAGAGTTGGATCACATGTCTTTGGCGTGTTTTAGAGATGGGGTCCCTACCGTTGATGTTACCGGAATTGTGGCTGAGGATCATGGTGTGCATGTGGTCAAGCACAGTTACTGTATGGCTGTGACACAGTTGTGCTGTGACAGTTCCAGATGTCTTGCTCCAGGTACTTGAGCTGGGTGAGACTCATGTCTCCCAGGAGTCGGTGGAAGCTTGTCTCTGGTTCAAGTTAGTAATATCCCAGATATTCTGAAAGTAGCCTGGGGCAAAGCAGGAAGGGTGGATCTCAAAACCACATGCACAGGTGTGAGTTATGGGTGCTTCAGGACGCCTCTTGGATGCACAGGCTCACACTGGCTCCTGTACCTGCATCTCTTGCTCCCTCCCTCCCTCCCTCCCTCTCCTCTTCTTTTGTTCCCCTCTTGACTTTCTCCTGCTTTTTCACTCTGTTTCTTTCTACCACTTCCATTCAGGTCTCCAGGTCTCCTGGGTCTTGAGTTCAAAGAAGGGATTCCCACTGAGAACCTGAGGCCAGAAAGACACAGAGGAGAGTCAGACCCTCCCACTCTCTCCTGGTCCCCAGGCCTCTGGTGGTCTCAGGCTCTCATTTCAAATAGCCATGGCTTGAATTCCAGGCTTCCCCCAGGAGGGGCTGGTGACCTCAGAGGCAGGGTGGGGAAACTGAGGCTTATTCTCAGTATCTTACTCCCTCCTAGAAGTGCAGGTCTCAGTGGAATTTGTTCACTGTGGCCCCTGCTGCTTCCTCAAGCCCTAAAAGGTATCACTTCTCATGGCCTGCTGCAAAAAATGGCACCTTCCCCAATCCTCCCAGCCAGTGCTACTTACTAACCCTGGGACTTTGCCCGTGGTTCCCCCACGCCGGCAGGTTAGTGTCACAGTGATTAGGGTACCAGGAAAGGGCAGACGTACTTTCTTTCTGTGGGTCCTTAAACAGTGCTGTGACTCGCTGACCACCAAGGGGTAGAGTCAAAATCCCCGCACTGTGAGGGGGCTTCTCCCACCGCCATCCCAGGTCCCCTGGAACTGAGTATCAGAGGAGGGACTGGTGTCCGCCCAGGGGGAGCATGAGAAAGTGTCCATTGTTTGGATAAAAGTTCCAAGCATGAAGGCTCACCATTGACTAAAATAATTTTTTCCATTGACCTCCTGGCTTCTCAGCGGGCAAGCGCCCATCTCCCGCCCATGTGAGGCTGGTTTGGTGTATGTAATTGTAAACAGCTCTGGCAGGGAGCAAATCTCCAAGAGTTACAGGATTCAGGTGCCGCTCCCAACTCACCACGCACTGGTTCCCTCGAGAGTGGAAAGGCTGTTTTGTTCTCAGAGGGAGAATTCAGGCTGTTGCTTTTGAGATCAGATCCGTCCGAAGCCTGACTCACTCTCCCATTCCACCCCCAACTTCCCTCCCTGCCCCCAGCTTCCAGGTCTCTATTCACGATGAAAGAGGTTTTAGGGACTCTAATTCATGCATGAAGCCCTTAGTATGTGGGGTTTTGCTTTTCTGACCCGGAGGTAAGAGTGTGGATCACTGAGTGCTCTCAGGTATGCAGGGAGCCACCAGCATGTTTGTTGTTGAGGGTAAGAGCAAACCAGCAGCCCACATCCCCTGTGTGAGAACAGGGGCTCACTAATCAGGGCAAGAGTGTGGGCTCAGGTCAGTGTCAGCCTTGTTTCTTGGCTACAGCCTCACCCCTGACGCATGTCATGGCAGTATGGGAGTGAAAGCCTCTTGTGCTAAGCAGGAAGCCTCAGGAGAGTGTTGGTGGCTTTGGGGCACTTAGTTACCTCCCTCTGCTTAGCAATAAAATTGGGAATCATCTCAGAGCAGAAGCGATCCAAGATTGTGTTGGAAAATGCCTTTGGTAGGTTCAAAGGATATGGGGTGCTCCTATCTTGGGGCCTGCCTGCTTCCTTGTCTCCTTGCAGCCTTAAGCATTTACTTTCCGGGTATCAGGTATGATTGGGGCACATGTGTATTGGGGGAAAGGAGGTGTGGGATGACAATCAGCCCCTTTTTCTTAAAATTTCCTAAAGCTATTTACCTAATGTCCTCAAAGCATAAGACTTGTCCTACAAGATTTATTTTCCTGCCAAGGGAAGGTTGAGGTAGCTTGGAAGGGAGAAAGTGACAGTGCAAAGGACCTTGTTCTGCTGGGATGGACAGACTTCAGTTCCTTGCAGGCCTCCTCTGTGCTTTCAGGCTTGGCCGCCACGTGACTGTGCATATAGATTTCTTCTCTGGTTGGAGAAAATAATAAAGGTGGTCACATAGCTTGCAGCAAATATTTTCCCCAAATGGCTTTTTAAAAAATTATAATAATGAGTGCGAAAATGGTTTAGATTTAGGAGGAAACAGCTAACTGGCAGCATTCCTGGTGAGTTCCTTGGTAAGATTCTGCGGTGTCACTAATGACTTTATTCGGTATATTTCTGACACAAGCACCCTTGAGAGCTGGGAAATTTTGTGACTGAGAACTGAGGTGAAGGAGGGAAAGTCCTAATTTCATTCAGGACAATCCAGACCTGTCTAGTGGATATCTCTTATCCATCTTGATAGTTTAACCTGGATGCACACAAACCCTTTTTCTTTCTTTTTCCCTTTCTTTCTTTCAACAGGATCTTGCTCTGTCACCCAGGCTGGAGTACAGTGGTACTATCATCGCTTACTGCAGTCTCAAATTCCTGAGCTCAAGCCATCCTCTGACTCAGCCTCCCGAGTAGCTGGGACTTACAGGTGCATACTACCACACCTGGCTAATTTATTTTTCTTTCTTTTTTTTGTAGAGGTGGGGTCTTACTATGTTGACCAGGCTGGTCTTGAACTCCTGGCTTCAAGCGATCCTCCTGCCTCGGCCTCCCAAAGTGCTGGGATTACAAATGTAAGCCACTGTGCTTTACTTTCTAGGATTCTGTCTATGGGTTTCTCTGAGACTTCAATACATTGCTATCCTAGCTAAGATTTCCTGAGACCCCTGAGATTTCCTGAGACCCCTGAACCAGGACCCGTCCTTGAGTGCAGACGGCATCTAGGGCAGCTCACCAGTGGCTGCGGGGAGAGTAAGGAGGTGTACTGTTCCTTGTACTGCTCTGGAGAAAGCCTGAGCCCCTTCTGTACCTGCTCATTGCTATTTTTCCAGCCTCTGCAGCCATTCTTCACTTGCTCTGTGCCACAGTCATACTGGGCTCCTTGTAGCTCCCTAACTTGGGCTTCTCCATGTGCTGGTCCGTTGGTTTGAAAGGCCTTCCCTTCAGGGCTGCCTGGTAAGCATATTTGTCAAGGCTCACTGGGCCTTGACACCTTGACCCTGAACCCCACTGGATCCCTTAACCCTCACCTCATCTTGCACAACCCTCATGGCCATGGTCGTTGTGTCTGTGTTATGGTTGATGGAAATCTATATTTCTAGTAGGCTGTAAGCTCCGTAAGGGCCAAGGACAGTATTCTTGGTGTTCACAGCACTAATCTCATGTGTGGTATATTGTGAGTAGCCAAGAAACACTGATTGGTTGGGCCCAGTGACTCATGCCTGTAATCCCAGCACTTTGGGAGGCTGAGGCAGGTGGATCACCTGAGGTCAGGAATTCGAGCCCAGTCTGGCCAACATGGTGAAATGCCATCTCTACTAAAAATACAAAAATTAGCCAGACGTGGTGGCGGATAGCTGTAATCCCAGCTACTTTGGAGGCTGAGGCAGGAGAATCGCTTGAATCCAGGAGGTAGAGGTTGCAGTGAACCGAGATCTCACTACTGCACTCCACCCTGGGTGACAGAAAGAGACTCTGTCTCAAAAAAAAAAAAGAAACAGCAACTGAATGAGAAATGTTTGCTGTCCTCAGCTTTTCTTAGAGTTGGATTACATCAAAGTTAAGGGCTCTGTTCACTGAGTGACATCCTGGACAAAATTAATAGGCAGCTGGCAGAAAGGAGAGAGAGATTTACAATGTGTAAAAGCTGTTCTATTAACATTTAGGATATACAAGGAACTCCTGCAAATCAACCAGAAAAAGGCAGGAATCTACATGGAAAAGACAGTGAATCAAGGGTATGAACAGGAGTTTACAGGTCAAGGAAGCTGCCAAAAGGCTAATAAGCATCTGAAGAAATGCCTGGGCTCCTTTAGTCATCAGAGGCAAGTCAACCAAAACCACCACCTAGTAGACTGGCAGAAATGAGAAGGTGGCACAAAGCCTCATTTTCCCAGGGACACTGGGTTCAACCATTTTCATGGAGAGTTGAGGGAGTATATGCAGCCAGTCTGGAAGGTAGACTTTTTTTTTTTTTTTGAGACAGAGTCTTGCCTTGTTGCCCAGGCTGGAGTGCAGTGGCGTGATCTTGGGTCACTGCAACCTCTGTCTCCCGGGTTCAAGCGATTCTCCTGCCTCAGCCTCCTGAGTAGCTGAGATTACAGGTGCATGCCACCTTGCCTGGCTAATTTTTGTATCTTTAGTAGAGATGGGGGTTTCACCACGTTGGTCAGGCTGGTCTTGAACTCCTGACCTCGTGATCTGCCCGCCTCAGCCTCCCAAAGTGCTGGGATTACAGGTGTGAGCCACCACGCCCGGCCAACTTTTCTTAATTGCATTGAAGATGCACTTACCATACGATCTAGCAATTCCCAAAGAAATGTCTGCATGGGCCCATTGAGGGGCAGGGTCAAGGATGATCTCTGCAGCGTTATTTGTCATGGTAGAGAATGGGAAGCAGTCTAAGTGTCACTTGGGAGAGGGAACAGGTAAACTGATAGATGCACGTCTTAGAGAATTATGCAGCAATAGAAGCAATGGCTGAGATGTACATCTGACAGCATAGATGAATCTTTAATACACAGTGCTCATGGAAAGGTAGGAAGCAGACTAGGATGGTTAACAATAGTATTTACAGTCATTAAAAATTCATGAAGCAATCCACATTAAGCAAAACACATACAAACAAAAAGGTGCATATTAGGAAGGTCATCGTTGTTGCGGGAGGAGAATGGGATATGGGGAAGAAAGGGAAATTGCATGCATTTGCTTGTAGCCTATTGTTGATACCAGAAGCCTACATATAATTCTGACTTGGAGCAGAATTTGATATAGTGAGAACAATACCAGAAGCTGAAGTGATGTGCTATGGAAGGATGGGGAGGAGACTCTCCACCACCCCTCACCCTATGGAGGAGTCATGGTAAGGCCATTTTCCTTCATATTAATTTCTGGACTGTCCGAGTTCTCATGAAGCTGTGATAACAGACTATCCCTACGTTTGACTCTAAAGCTTGCCTTTGACTGTCAGGGCTGTAGTGGTGGTTAGTAGTCCACCATTGTCACAGAAGAGAGGAGATGCATGAATAAGCCTGGGGTGGTAGGGCTGGCTTTTCATAGTTGTGTATTTTTTTCAGTTGCCTCCAGCCATTCTGAGTGCCTGAGCTCTTAGTCATCCTTGGGTTCACATTGCTAAGTACAGGTCATGGCTGACAGCCAGCGTCCAAATGTTTATCACACTGAGTAAAATGCAGTGGAATTAGATTTTTCTAGTACCTGATTGACTGGACACAAGATCACTAGACTCTGAGCTAGCGGGTTCATTTTGCTCCTCTCCACTCAGGAGATTCACTCAAAATCAGTGTATCCAAGCATGACACACTCCCTCTCCCCGCTTTCCACCCTGGGATTGATCTGATCTGGACAGAGTTGGCCCCTGATCTTTTTTTGTTCCATCATCTCTATTTCTACTTGAAATAATAGTTGCTTTCTTTTTTAAAATCCTTTTTTGAGATTCAAAGGTCCATGTGGACCAGATGACCAGAGTCCCTGTTTGCCTGGCATTGTGTCCTGCCTGGGCCCCAGAGGCAGGACCTGGTGCTGCCTGGGGTCTCGCAAGTGTGGGCAGGAGAAGAGCTAACCCTTTTGGATGTGGGCTCAGGGTGTGGGCAGCAGCTCCAATTGCATTTAAAGCCCGTAACTAAAGCTTAAGTCTTCCAGAACATAGAAATAACCCCTGGGGTTGGCTCTGGTGGTGTCACTGTTTTCCCAGCTTTCTTTCTCATGCCCTGTATGTTGCTTATTGATGCCTCTTCCTTCTAGCTGTTCTTCATCCAACTTGTCCATCCTTTACTGACAGTGTTCAGTTTCTGCCCATGTCTCTGAACCTGCATTTCCGATTTTTTGGGTCCCTTGGAATATTGATATCTTAAGTGAGGGGAAAATAGAAATCTTCATTTCTGTTTTCTCAAGCTCAGATATCAGCCCCAGGGTCTTTTCCAGTTCAAAGGATGTGTGATTTTGTAATGAATGTGCGGATGTCCTTAATTGGCCCCTTTAAATGGGAGAATATCCAGGTATTCAGACAATCGACATTTTCTGAGCTTTACTTTGTGCCAGTGTCTCAGTGCGGAGGTAAGCCTGATGCAGTACTGACGAGTCCCCTGTCCTGATGGGGCTTGTGTTCCAGTGGAGGAAAGCAAACCACAAACATGGAAGCACCGTTCTACAACAGGTTAATTTCAGAGAGTAATGAGTCACGTGAAGAAAGAAGCAGGATGTTGTCGGAGTAACTTGGTGATGGTGGGAAGTGGTGTCCAACATTAGCCTGGGGGTCATGGAGAGTCTCCCTAGGGAGGTGACGTTTGGGTTGAGACCTCAGGGAAGAGGAGGAGCCTGCTGTGGGGAGAACCATCAGAGTTTTGCAAAGCATGGAGGCTAGTAAACCCCCTGCAGTCCCAGGACTGAGGCCCACATGGCCTAAGCACGAGTTGCAACTCTAGAAGGACATCTGCCTGGGACCATGCTGTTGCTGGGTGTGCTTTGCTCGGTCACTCCCTGGCTGTTGATTCCTTAGCCTGGCCAGGAGAGCCTGCTGGGCCTAAGGAACCCCTGGGCCTCCTGGCAGCTGCTCTGGAGCAGGTGCAGTTCTGGCTGCTGCCTGGGTAGGGCAGGGCTGCTTGGGACACATGTATCTCCCCTCTCCTAACTTCTAGCACCATCTCTGACAGGAAGAGTCCCCACCTGTCAGCCCTGATTCTCTTCATCTTCCCTGCTTTGCAGCTGCTGCTGCCTTGTTGATATTAAGCAGGGCATCACGATCAAGAGCGGTTATTAAAAATAAGAATTAAGGCCAGTATCTTTTTTTTTTTAAGAGATGGGGTCTTGCTCTGTTGCCCAGTCTGAAGTGCAGTGGTACCATCATAGCTCACTGCAGCCTTGACCTCCTGGGCTCAAGCGATCCTCCCACCTTGACTTCTTGAGTAGTTGGGACTACAGGTGCATGCCACCATGCCCAGGTCCTTTTCCTTTTTATTTCACAATACGTTCCATCGTTTCCCTCATTTCTCCTCACAAATGTCCCATTGAAGGTGTCAGAAGTCCTGCGATGGACGTTTTCTCCGTGAGGTTACCGAGGGCCCGGGACCTTAACTTACCTGTCTCATAGCAACTGACTGGGAAGCTGTTACTACCAGATGGTGGGTTTTCAGACTCTCAGCCGAGTCTCGGCCTGGCTGCCCGTATCTGGTGGTGACCACACTCCCTGGCTTCTGATTCCTTCCTTGGACATTTTCTACTCATCGGCTCGGTGAATCCCCAGGGACTCCTGAGAGGGGGTGGTGAGAACCTGAACTATTCAACTCCCACCCTCCGCCAGGTACTTGTAGCCTCCCTGGAGTGGCTGAACACCTGGAAGGGTTCCAATAAGAAAAGTATTTTAGAATCTTTCACTGACATTCTTGGCATCGCTTTGCTCAGGGAGATGTCCCCTGGAATGCTGGAACTTGTTTGCCTGAGCTAGGCTGAGTTAAGAATGTTAATCAAAGGCTTCCCAAGGCTTTTCTGTCAGACACTTTCATTTTATTACAGGCTGGCAGAATCACAACAGGGTGTGGGGGCAGGGAGGCAGGCATCCCACGGTAAATGTCGTTATCCTGATTCTGAGGATGGAAGACATTGAGGCTGGACACTGAGGCCAGAGGCAACCCCAGCAAAAGCCCACGGCCAACCTGGCAGCATCCAAACCCAGCTCTATCTGACTCTCCGGCACATTCTGCTGCCTGGTCTAGCTTGATCAAGCTGGACATGACCTCCATCCTCAGATGGCTTCGACCCTGACCTGCAGCCATGTTTGGATCTGATGTTAACCGGGGCGTCAGGTCCTCCAGCTGCAGTCAAGCCATCTTGGTGCATTCCTTTAGGATGGGGAGGAAGGTGCCTCGGCATCACTCACAGCTGAGCTTGGGACTCTGTGGCTATCTCTGAAGAGATCACTGGCCTGATGAAAGAGCCTCTCCTAAAACGGGGCTGCCCTGTGTGTCTGGCTTCCAGCCGTCCTGTCTCCATGTCCTGTCCCTGCTGGTCCAGCCAGGACTTTGTTCATGCTGTTCATCATGACAGGGACCTGCTCCCATCCCTTCACCTTCCCCATCACACCCACCTTCACCCTTTGTTGCCTCCTCCTGGAAGCCAGCCCTGGTTGATCACCTCTGGCCCCTGCTGCCTATACTCCATGCGGGGCCCGTTCAGTGCTTCATGCCCCTGGCCTGTGTGGGTCTCTGTTCCTGGGGTCTCTGTTTTACAGCTCCTAAAATGTGCTGCAGAGTGTTTGGCACCTAGGTGGGCATCTGCTTTGTTCCTGATCATTCCCAGGAGGTTCTGTTGAGTTTCCCACCTGTCCCTCTCAACCAGGCCCGGAGCATTTGGAAGTCCCCGCTGAGTGTGTGAGCCCCGCACTGCTGTGGGCAAGTGGAGGATCACGGGAGGTGAGGCGTGGTCCCTGACCACAGGGCACAGCCCCCAGCAGGCGGTGGGCTAGGCTGTGGCTGTACCTCTCTCTGGAAGTAGGTGTTTAACCCATGCTGCTGGACTCCCCATGGGCCTTACGTGCTATGTGATTAGTGGGATGGCCCTGGACTCTGGCTTGGCAGAGGAAGGTGAGTATTTTTTCTTTTTCTTAAAATTTGGAAGGAAAAATAAGTGAGGTTGTTCTCACTCGAAAAATAAATCTCACCCCAGGCAACGTTCAGCCACACGCCATTCGGGCCCAACAGCTGTCTCTCATTTGTTGGCAAATGTTCCCGGTGATGAATGTCCTCCATCCACGCTCACAGCGGCCCTCAATGGAGGCTTTGGACAAGTGTGGGGGGAACAATGGCCCTTCTCAGAGAGCCTGCAGCAGACGCTCCAGTGAAGTTGGTTCATCACTTGGAGCGGGGTGGGGACGACAGACAAGATGCCATTGATGAAGCAAGGAAGGCCAAGCAGCCGTGGAGAGGGTGCAGCTGAAGATAGAGGCAGAGGCAAGGATGGGATTCATGGCTGCCAAGAAAGGCCCTGAATAATCAGAGTGAATGATGGTGCCTCTCACGTACTATCTTCTGGAAGCTTCCTTATGGGATGATGGCTCCTCCTCTTGACATATGTGTAAGACCCTCTGCAGTTGTCACTGGATCGTGGTGTTTGAGAGGGTTCAGTACTTTAAGGGCAGACCATATTGTTGCATCCATTGTCACTGAATGAACAAGGGCACTGGGGCCGAGGGAGAAGCGCTAGGGGCAGGACGGGAAGGCGAGTCCTGCTTCATTCTTCCTGTGATGAGGTTGGAGGTGGGAGGGGAAGACTGAGAAGAAGAGAAGATGGACTGAGGATTCAGGAAGAGAGAGGGAGAGCCTCTGTCAGCCTCCAGGCTACGCGTCGGCAATCCCCACCTCCAGCAAGCTGTTTCCATTTCCCTCCCTGGTTATGTCTCCCCCAACTTTCCAGGGCAAAGGGAAAGGGTCAGATTTCCAAGTTGGTGGGACCCAATGGGGTAAACCCAGTTTTCCTTTCTCCTCTTCTTCTTGTTGTTTTTGGTTTTTCAGATGGAGTTATTTTAAATAATTTAAAATAGCATACACAACAGCGACACATTTCAAATTGCTATTTCACTCTGTAAGGAGTTCAGTGTAGTAATTTTAGCTATATTTTTATGGCGAAGTCATACATGCTTATTATAAAATATGCATATGTGGCAGAAATTTGTAACATAGAATATGAAAATCCCTAGAATTCCACCCTCCATGGTAATATCTGTCAGGGATGTGTTACACTCTCCAGATCTTTTTCTTCTCTCTGCAATAATAAAGAAAGCCCCTTTCCTCTCTATTTTTTCCTCCTTCCCTCCCTTCACCCTCCCTTTGTTCCCTCCCTTCCACCTTTCCTTCCCTTCTTCCTTTTCCTCCTCTCCTGTCCCTGTTTTTTGCCTGCTCCTTCTTTCCAACCCCTATGGTAAAAAGTTCTAAAAAGCAACAGAGCACAGCAAAAAGGAAACCCCTCAGAGCCAGGTTCATTCACCTGCCCTTGCGAGAGGCAAACACTGCCCCAGATTTTTATGTATCTTTCAAAACGTTGTCCACGTATAAGCAGCCATGTATGTACAACATTTTTTCTTTCCCCCAGAGCATACCACTGTTGATCTTTTTTTTTCCCTCTTTCATGGCTATATAATAATTTATGTATTTATGGAGTACATGTGAGTGTTTGTTACATACATAGAAAGCGTAATGATCCAGTCAGGGCATTTGGGGTATCCATCACCTGAAGTGTTTATCATTTTTACGTGTTGGTATCCTTTGAAATCCTTTCTTCTAGTTACTTTGAAATATACATAATATTGCCAGGCGCGGTGGCTCATGCCTGTAATCCCAGCACTTTGGGAGGCCAAGGTGAGTGGATCACCTGAGGTCAGGAGTTTGAGTCCAACCTGACCAACATGGAGAAACTCTGTCTCTACTAAAAATACAAAAGTAGCCAGGTGTGGTGGCACATGCCTGTAATCCCAGCTACTCGGGAGGCTGAGGCAGAAGAATAGTGTCAACCCAGGAGGCGGAGGTTACAGTGAGCCGAGATTGTGCCATTGCACTCCAGCCTGGGCAACAAGAGTGAAACTCGGTCTCAAAAGAAAAAAAAAAAAAGAAAAGAAAAGAAGTATCCATAACATCATTGCTAAATTTAGTCACCTTAGAGTGCTATCAAACATTAGCACTTATTTCTTCTCTTAATGTATGTTTGTACTCATTAGCCAGCTTCTCTCTGTCCTTAGCCAGCCTCTCTGCGTCCTTCCTATTCTTCTACCCACCCTTCCTGGTCCCTGGTATCTGTCACTCTATTCTCTATGTCCACGTGATCAACTTTTTTAGCTCTCACATAGAAGTGAGGGTGAACCTTATTCCTTAAGTCAAGACTGTATCTTGAGCTCATTCCTGATAGATATGCTGCTGTGTTCTTTGTACTTCTGCTCTGTCCTTCCTTTATATGGCGATCACCAGTTCATGCAATCATTGGGCATTTACGTTTTCCCCCAATCCTTTGCTATGACAAACAACATGACCATGAATTGCCTTGCATGTGGGTTATTTCAGACACATGAAAAATATCTGTAGCATAAAATCTCAGAGTAGAATTGCTGGATTGAAGGACACGTGTGCTTACAATTTGCAAAGATGTTACCAAATTGCTTTCTGGAGAGGCTTGTCCTTTTTCACTGTCATCAGCAAAGTGTCTGTTTCCCCAAACCATCATCAGCAAAATGGTATCAAACTCAGTCATCTTTGTCCCAGAGAAGGGGCAAAGCTATCTCTTTATGGGATCTCTTCCTGATAATTTACGCTTCCTTTTTTATGAGTGAAATGGCACATCTTTCCATATGTTTAAGAGCTGTGTCTGTCTCTGTGTGTGAGTGTGTGTGTGTGTGTGTGTGTGTACGCTCTTTTCATATGCATTATCCTTTTTCGTTGTTGTTAGATTGTAGGTCTTTTAATTTTTTAGGAGCTTTTTGTGTGTGAAGGAAATTAACCCTTTGGGTATGAGTTGCAAAGATTTCTCCAGTTTCTTATCTTTTGACTTGTTTTATATTTATTTTTCTGAAATAGGATTTTAAAAAAATTATTTTGTGGTCAAATTTATTTCCTTTTATGGCTCTGGGTTTTGCTTATACTTAGAAAGTCTTTTCCTAGAATTATACTTTAAAAATCTCCTGTGTTTTGTGTTTTTAAAAACCAGCTTTATTGAGATATTATTCACGTACCATACAATTCGCCCATTTAAAGTGTACAATTCGATGGCTTTTGGTATATTCGCGGACATAGGCAACCATCATCACAGTTAATTTCAGAACATTTTCATCATCTCAAAAAGAAACCTTGTACCTTTTAGTGATCGCCCCTTCATCCTTACATCCTCCTCTCTCATCCCCATCCCTAAACAGCTACTAATTTACTTTCTGTTCCTACAGATTTCCCTATTCTGAACTTTCTTTTGAATGGAATCATATACTATGTAGACTCTTGTGACAGACTTCTTTGACTTGGCATAATGTTTTCAAGGTTCAATCCAGGTTGAAGCCTGTATCAGTATTTCATTGCTTTTCATGGCTTAATAATATTCTGTTGGATGACTATAACACCTCTTGTTTATCTGTTCATCCACTGATGGAAATTCAGGTTGTTTCCACTTTTTGGCTATTATGAATAATGCTGCTATGCTGCTGTAACCATTCGTGTACAAGTTTTTGAATGGACATATGCTTTCATTTTTCTTGTGTGTAAGATACACACACATGCATATTAATACACACATACCTAAGAGTGAAATTGTTAGGTCATGTGGCAATCTGTTTCATCATTTGAGAAATTGACAGACTATTTTCTAAAGCAGCTGCACCATTTTACGTACCCACTAGCTGTGTTCTCTGTTGTACTTTTGTAATCTTATATTTCATGTTTAAAACTTTTGAACCATCTGAAATTCTTCCTAATGTATGATACAAGGGTCCGAATTTGTATTTTTCCAGATGGCTACCCATTGTAGTAACAAATGTTTTTTGATTATCTTTCCTTCTCAATGTCTTTATTATAAATGAGATCACTGTCCACATTAGGGTCTATTCTGTATAATCTAATCTTTTCCATTGATCTCTTTGTCCATTTGTGTGCTGTGGATGTACTGCTTTAATTATTGTAGCTTTGTGATATGTTCCCTCACTCTTACTTTTTAGAAACCCACTCATCATAAGCATTTATTAGGCCTTTATATATAGTGCAGGGATAGAGACTGTGTAAATCAAACCCAACATTGTTCCTGCTGCCTAGAAGCTTGTAATGAATAAAAGCTAGTTCTGCTTCCATGCACTCTGACAAATGCATTATATAAATTGCCCTATTTAATCCTTACATGTCTATGAGGGAAGGTGGAGTTTTTCATTCCTAGTATAAATACAAGGAAACTGAGGCTTTGAGACAAATCTGGAGACAGAAACCTACAGTATTGCCTTTCAAAAAGCAACTGCCTCAGGTGTTTTTGGGCACCTTGTCAAGAGAGGAACAGTCCAGGGAAGTGTGATTGAAAATTCCATTTAATGTGTTCACTGGAGCCATTGGCTTTCTCATGGTAGAAGGACTACGGTGAGTGAGTCTTGTGAAGAGAGCCCCACGTCTTGGAATGAAAGCCTCTTGGACATAAATATGGTCATCACTCAGTGCTAAATTGCCATTGAGAACCTAGATAGTAAGGAAGTGGGGGTTTGACTTTGGCTATATTCTCTTCTCAGATTGTGTAACTCAAGATCCCTGGCAGGGATGGAGTTTGAGGTTCCCCTGCCCCCGCTGCCTCGGAAAGGGATAGCAAAAGTATTTGCCACATAAAACATACAAAGCCCCATAAAGTCCCAACCAATGAAATCATCATCTCTTTCCAGGCAGACCCAGTCTTTGACCTTGGCCAACTTCCACTCTCTGGGGAGTTGTAAGGCAAGGAAACTGATTCGCTCAAGGAAAAGACCTGCTTAACTTTCACATCCTCAGACTTCATCAAACATTTGGGGTTTGGGGGTTACGGGATTAGGACAACATCATGTGACTGCCCTGGAAGTGTTCACGTGTAAGAATGTGGGGTAAACCCATGCCGAACATAAAACCTCAAAAGGATTTTGCCTGGAACTAGCAATAAACATGCAATCCAACTTGTCTTAATATTTCAAAACTTCCTCTAAAGGAAAAAAATGTTCATCTGTCTGTCTTCTTCCTCCCTCTCTCTATCATTCCTCAAGATCATTTGTTTTATGGGATGCATTTTTCCAAAGTTTTAACTATTCCATCTGGTGGTGGGTGACTCATTCTTTACTATTTTTTTAATCATGGGAAAATAGTATATTTAGTCCAGGTCAGTGTGACCTGGTTTTGAAGAACCCAATTTTGCTGACTTTGTTTTAGACGTCACTGTGGTGGAGGAGCTGGGTAGGTAGTCACTTCTCTATCTGGTGCATAGCCTGGAAGGGGGCAGGTGCTTTCTTGTGGTTGACAGGTCTGGGGCTCTTTGGTCCAGATTCCCTCAGTGATGGCCAGTGATGACCAGGTTATTCCTTTTTTGTTTTTTGATACAGAGTCTCGCTCTGTCACCCAGGCTGGAGGGCAGTGGTGCAATCTCGGCTCACTGCAACCTCCGCCTCCGGGGCTCAACCGATTCTCATGCCTCAGCCTCCCGAGTAGCTGGGATTACAGGCACCCAGCACCACACCTGGCTAATTTTTTGTAGTTTTAGTAGGACGGGGTTTCACCATATTGGCCACATTGGTTTTGAACTCCTGACCTCAGGTGATCTGCCTGCCTTGGCCTCCTGAAGTACTGGGATTACAGGCATGAGCCTCCGTGCCTGTTATTATGGGAAAATAGTATATTTAGTCCAGGTCAGTGTGACCTGGTTTTGAAGATCCCAATTTTGCTGACTTTGTCCTAGACATCACTGTGGTGGAGGAGCTGGGTAGGTAGTCACTTTTATATCTGGTGCATGGCCTGGAACAAGTTTCTTTCTCCATGGGTTCTTCCTGGAAACTTCTTGGACTGTCTGGGGGAGCTGGAAGATGGGGGGCCATTGCTTTTCCTCCTCTAGGCCGCTTACTTGGCTTTGGTATTTTGGGGGACAGCTAATTTAATTTCAGTCACTATCTTAGATTTAGAGGTGCACTGAAAATCTGGAAGAAGTGAGATACGACTGCAGAAGGAGCAAGACTCCATTGCTTGAGGGAGACAGACCATTTCTCACGTAGAAATTATAGTCCATTGTACTAGAAGACATTCATTTCTGTCCTAAATCTCTTGGCCTCTGAGGATATAATGAGGACAATGACAATATTTTGAACATTTGCCCATAGAAAGTGTATCAGCTCATCCTGGAAGGGGCTCTGATTTTGGGGTGTCTTCCACCTTTTCTGGATTCCATCCAGGCAATTACAAGTGTGTCAATTGGAAAGAGTTTATAGAATAATAAGGTATAGGTATAAGCTTCAGTAGGATGACACAGCTTTGCCCCTGATTGACTGAAAATTTCCAGTCAATTTCTTGTGTCAATACAGAACTAATGCTTATTTTAGAAACATGCTCGGCATTGAAGCAGGAAAGAATTCTAAGTAGCTGTCTTGAGAATTCCATGAATAAGGTAAAGAAGAATCCTTAAAGTTCTTGCAAGCAGAGCAATCCACTTGCAGGTGGCAGAACACCTGGTGATTGGTACCCTCATTCTGAAGGTCCTTTCCCTTAACATGGGTCCTGTTTTTGCTGTGGCAGCCCTCCTTGCCTGGGAGGCTTTATGGCAAATAGAGACATAGCCTATTGTAGGGGTGGCACCAGTGAAGACCCAGAAAAACCATGATACAGTTTCTTGGGAAGTATTCCTGAGAAGTGTAGAGAGTACATTTGAGCTCTCTGCAGAATCCCTCAGACACATGGAGGACTTCGGTCTCCCTTGGAAATGGAACCACCTATGTGATTCTCTCTTCTTAAGCCTCTCAGGCCAACAGGTCCTCCTTCTTCTATGCTTCTCAGCACTTGGTTCACAGATATCTTGCTGAGTTGAAATTAAGGTATTTGAGGGAAGAAATGCATCTTGCTCATTTTTGTATCTTGAAGTATGACAGCTCAATAAATAATTATTGAATAAACCCCATCATCACACTGGGGAAATTGAATAACCACTCTATACCATTGACTGCTATTTTGCCAAGACCTTGGTTCCGTAAGCAACATTGACCACTGATGCCTAAGTTATACTCCCTTGATTAAGTACATATGGCATATGGTACAGTGTCTATGATACAGCAATCAGTCAACAAATGTTTGTGTCCTTCCCATCCACCACCCTACCACGTCTTGGGTACAGTGGTGACTTCTTTCCAAGAAGCACCTCACTGTCCTTGATCAGACTTGACCCAGAGTCATCTAGTTTACAAATCATGCTTTGAGCCACGTTTGATTCTTGTCTTGGAACTGGCCTCTCTGAAGGGTCTTAGAGGCAGAATATCTCTGCTAAGCTTTCCAGATACTCTGGTAAAACATTCCTTCTGCTACACTTGTATGATAACTCTTTGTTTGCTACGTAAGATGGAGTTCATAGTATCTCATATCTGGTTGTTGAGAAGTGTTCTTTGACTTGGGAAGTCTGGGACTAGGAAGGAGAGGGGTGAGAGTGAATTAGTAAACCACGGACCAGAGGAGATATTTCACATGTATTATGACCTTGTCTTGTATAATGCCCCCAGTGATATTTGAAAACACCAAGTTGAGTGCCCTTCACCTTCCCTGTGTTGGGTCAGCAGGTGAGGGATATGCCAATCCCAGTATTCTGGGGTCTCTACTCCGTCTTGCTCCTATCCCTCCTAGCTCATGGCTCTGTGGGTGGTGACTTCTAGGGAGGCCCAAAAGCTCCAGTGGTTTCTCAGTCTCTAGCTGATTCCGCTTGGGTGGTCTATTATTCTTCCCATGTTTCTCTATTCTTAAGTCTTCAGTATTTCTATCCCTTGGATAGTGTTGAAATTGTAAGTGTTTTTAACTGAGTGTTGACAGTTCTGGATGTAACAAGTTCAGCAACTGCATTATCAGGGTCTGAATTGGCAGTGTTGTTTCAGCCCCTGTGATCATTTCAAAACACTTTTCCTTGTGGCTTTTGAGTTTGGTAATTGCTGGAATTCTCCTCGAAGGGGAGCAGTGATTGTAGATTCTTTTGAGTTAGGTAATTGCTGGAATTCTCCTCCAATGGGAGCAGTGATTCTTCTGAGTAAGAGAAGCTGAATAGGCTCTACTCCATGTTAAAACAAATGTGCATTTATAGGATCCAATCCAGACTGTCTATATGCTAGTCAGATGCTACTTTGGTAGAATCATCAGCATCAAAGTTTAGTTCTCTTAATTGGCCTTGATTCCTTCTCTTCCCCACTAAATTGGAAGTCCTTAAGTGTAGATGACATTTCATACTGATTTGTATTGCATTTGCCACCCCTATTCCACCTCCACTGGATCCAAGCACAAGGTCTGGTCATAGTTAATGCTCCATATATATTGATTTATTTCACAAGTCAAAGTGTTTATGCAGCAATGAATAAACATATTTCTTCCCCTGGAAGATCTCACAGTCTCTCCAACAAGGTTTAGTGTGTGCAGTTCCTTTAAGGGGGTGGCTTTTTGGCAGAGGTAGGCAGAAACTGTACAACCGGCCATGTAATATTTGTTGTCCCAGATTCCATTTAAAATTTTTATATTTGTTCCTAATTAGACTCTTAGAAGACTGGAGTATGAAATTAGAAAATTGAAGTCACGTTTCTGGTTTTTGTTTTTTGTTTTGAGACAGGGTCTTACTCTGTCTCCCAGGATGGAATGCAGTGGTGTGATCATAGTTTACTGCAGCCTCTATCTCCTGGGCTCAAGTGATCCTTCTGCCTCAGCCTCTCATGTAGCTGAGACTACACCTGGCTACTTTTTAAAAATTTTTAGTAGAGATAAGGTCTTGCTATATTGCCCAGGCTGGTCTTGAACTCCTGAACTTAAGCAATCCTCCCTCCTCATCCTTCAAAAATGCTAGAATTACAGGTGTGAGCTATGATGCCTAGACACTTTTCTTTTTGTCTTAGGGCATGAGTTGGAAAACTACGTCAGCCAATGGCCTTCAAGCTAAGAATGATTTTTTTTTTTTTTTTTTTTTTTTTTGACATGGATGGAGTCTCGCTCTGTCACCTAGGCTGGAGTGTAGTGGTGTAATCTCGGCTCACTGCAAGCTCCACTGCCTGGGTTCACGCCATTCTCCTGCCTCAGCCTCCCGAGTAGCTGGGACTACAGGCGCCCGCCACCATGCCTGGCTAATTTTTTGGATTTTTAGTAGAGACGGGGTTTCACCGTGTTAGCCAGGATGGTCTCGATCTCCTGACCTCGTGATCCACCAGCCTCAGCCTCATAAAGTGCTGAGATTGCAGGCTTGAGCTACTGCGCCCGGCCGAATGATTTTTACAAATAAACATTTGCAATTGATTTAATGATAGGAAATGCTAATGTTGAACCCAAATTAAGCAAAATGTTACTCCCACTAAAAAAAATTTCCATTCCCATTGGTAGATCTGTATTACAGAGCATTGGAATAAAGTATTATTATTATATTTTGAATTTTGTCAATAAAAAGTTTGTGGACATTTGTATTCTCTCTGGTTATAGTAGTAGTACCTGCATAATAACCTTGATTTTGCCTGTTGGCCTGCTCTAGAATTGGTGCTGGCAAGCTTTCCTATCATGAACACGTAGGAAATATTCTAGGATTTGTGGTCAGATATTCTGTGTTGCAATGACTCAATTCTGACATCACAGCTGGAAGTAGCCACTGATGCTATGTAAACAAAAGTGCATGGCTGTGTTCCCATAAATATCTATGGACGCCAAAGTTGAAATTTCATATAATTTTCATATGTCATGAAATATTATCCTTCTTTTGATTTTCCCCAGTCATTTAAAAATATAAAAGCCATTCGTATTGCTTGAGGGCCATACAAAAACAGGTGTTGAGTCTGATTTAGGTATATAGTTCACTGACCCCTGTTCTAGAGGATCAGGCAGTAGCCCCGAGTAATGCCTCACCTGACTAGGTTACCTCAGACACTCTAGTGAACCCGGAAGAGTATGCGGGTTATGTCTGGTTTAATGACAAATTCCCTTCTCACCAAAGCCATACCCCTGTTCCATGGCCCTAAGGGATGTAAACCACCACTCTCCCTATCCCCATCCCCTCCGTCCCTCTGCCCCCATCCTCCATTCCTTCCCATCCCACATGCCCAGCTCTCTAAAATCTGTCTAGGAAAGATTTTCTTCAGGATGCAGCATCAGCGCTGGGCCCCTTCCAGCTCTTAGTTGGAAGTTCTTTCCAAGGATGGAGAAACTGAAACAGCTGCATTTTTTTTTTTTTTCTTCTAGAATCATCCAGCAAGGGGGTGAGTTCAGGACTCTGGCAGCTCCTGTGTAAATGCTGAGCAGCTAAAGACAGCACAAATCCGGAGCAAACGCTGCTGCTCCCAAACCAGGGAGAATGGCTCATCAAAGCCAGCGCTCCAAGCATCTGCATTTATTTTGAGGCCAGGGCTGGGGAAGGGGAGTCTCTCTCACCCAGCTGGGTGTCCATGAAGAGGCTCCAGGGCAGGATCACATCTGCGGCTCCTTCAATGAGACCACTGTCCTGATTGTCAGTCCCGTTGCCCCTGGCGTTATGGTTCTGTGCCAGAGGTTTAGCCAGCTGTGCTGTTTGTCTCATGAAGAAAGTTTCCAGAGACACTTTTTCCCTTTCTGCTTGAATGACCAAGTTTCAGAAAAATCCAATGATAATGTGCAGGCGTTTCAAATCTGTAACTTTAGCTGGGATGTTTGGGGTCGCGTTGCCTGGGAGATTTAAGGGGTGAACATGTTAAAGTCTATGAAATAACCGACAAAATATCCTCCCAAGCCCAGAATGCTGAAGCAACAGAGGAGGAGTGAGAATGGGTTGGGCTCGCAGAGTTTATAGGATGGTTTTAGCTTATGGGACCATATGTTGTCACTCTTTGATATGACAGAGAAGGTCCATGAAGGCAGGGGCTCTATTTTTTGTATCCTGTACATATCCTAGGAAGGGATGGTCTTGGTACCTCACTGCATCCCAACCAGCATCTTCTGTCCACTGTGGACCTAGGCTGTGCTGATTGTATGGGCAGAGAAGGGGCAAGATTATCTCACTACTTGGCAGGGGGGTGTAAGGGGTTGGCAGAAGGTAACCATGGTGATAAAGGTCTGGAGACTTCAAGAGGGGGACAAGGGAGCAGAGACAGAGCCCTGGGGGTGTGGCCTTGATCTTCTCTCTGCTGGCCACCAAGTGAATGTCTCAGTGTTTTCCTTTTGGGGAAGCCTGTGGTCAGGGGACTTTGAAGTGCTAGAATTGAAAGTTTTTTTTTGTTTTTGGTTTTTGTTTGTTGTTGTTGTTGTTGTTTGAGATGGAGTCTGTCTCTGTTGCCCAGGCTGGAGTAGAATAGTGCAATCCCTGCTCACTGCAACCTCTGCCTCCTGGGTTCAATCAGTTCTCCTGCCTCAGCCTCCCGAGTAGCTGGGATTATAGGCATGCGCCACCACGCCTGGCTGATTTTTGTATTTTTAGTAGAAATGGGGTTTCACCTTTTTGCCAGACTGGTCTTGAACGCCTGACCTCAGGTGATCTGCCTACCTCAGCCTCCCAGAGTGCTGAGATTACAGGCGTGAGCCACCGCGCCCAGCCAAAAGTTTAAAAAAGTGGGGAGGAAGGGATTTTCCTCATTGACATGCATTTCCTGTAATGCAAATTTTGCAAAATAAGAATTATGTAGGAATTTTAAAAATTTGAGACAGGGTCTCACTGCCACACGGGCTGGAGTGTAGTGGCATGATCACGGCTCACTGTAGCCTTGAATTCCTGGCGCAAGTGGTCCTCCCACCTCAGCCTCCTGAGTAGCTGGGACCACAGGTGCATGCCACCAAGCCTGGCTACTTTTAAAATTTTTTATGGAGTCAGGGTCTCACTCTGTTGCCTGGGATGGAATTATGTAGTATTTTATAAAGAAAAGGATGTATTTTAAAACATACATTGCATCCATTCAATGGAATACCATGTAGCTGGTAAAAGGAATGGGGCACAGCTGTCTGTTGCCTCCAAGGCACATTAGCAAGTGAAAATAGCGAGGTACAGGATGCTAGAATAGTGTGAGCTTACTTGTATAAAATAACTTAATCTGTATTTTTCTATGAATATTTTACATAGAGAATATTATGCATAGGAAATTCCTGGAAGGATACACAGTTTATTGATAGTCATTGCCAGGAAGGGGCTGATGCTGGGAGGGTTTCAAGATGTGGGAAATTTTCATTGCATATGTTTTAATTGTTGCTTTATATATGTACATATATATGCATATAAATATGTATACATGTATATGTCTATATGTATATATAAATATATATGTTTTCATCACATGCATACACTCCATTTTTCCAATAAAAGCTTAATAAAAATAGAAGAAAATATACAAAAGAGGTCATTGAGAAGGTATTTGACATCATGGAAGCTTCCGGAGCTGGCTACCCTTGGCTTGTTCTGGACATTGAGATATGGAGAATGAAGCAAAGGACAATACTGAGTCATTTCACGGGTGGCAAACCCTGCCCCTCCCACCCGGCCCAGCCCTGTGCAGCTTCCCTTATCTGAGCCATAAATTCTCGGGCACACAATGGCAAGTCAGCCCAAGGCTGGGCTTAGTGTTTACAGAGGGAAAATCTGGGAATCCGTTGGAATGAAGAATGGCATCCCAAGCTCCTGGCTAGAAGTGGGGGTCTCCCAGGGCAGCCCCAGAGACCGAGGCACTGGACCAGCAGTGGTCAATCTGGGGTTAACCTCTTCAGCTATCCTGAGATTCTCCACAAAACGATTTAGAGCATCAATCCTCAAGCTCAAGAAGAAACTTCAATTTGGAACAGATTAGTCAAGAGTTTTGTTGTTTCATCCAAGTGAAGGGAAAGAACCTTTGTTGTTGCTGTCTCTGCAAGATGTGCCTTGCTGGGGAGAAGTTAATGTAGTGGTTCCCATGGGGAGAGGCCTTCCATTTTATCTTTCTTTTCCTTGATAAAATATAGAGGACTCACCCATATTATCCGTACACTGGAGTCCTATTTAGTTCACTAGGTATATAAGCTATAAAGGGACTCCCCCCGCCCGCCACACACACACACAAATAATCTTCCCTCTGCTCTTGTGCTGTTTATTTATTTATTTATTTAAATTATACTTTAGGTTCTGGGGTGCATGTGCAGAACGTGCATGTTTGTTACATAGGTATACATGTGCCGTGGTGGTTTGCTGCACCCATCATCCCGTCATCTACGTTAGGTATTTCTCCTAATGCTCTCCCTCCCCTAACCCCCCACCCCGCAACAGGCTCCAGTCTGTGATGTTCCCTCCCTGTGTCCATGTGTTCTCATTGTTCAACTCCCACTTATGAGCAAGAACATGCGGTGTTCGGTTTTCTTTGTGCTGTTTTTTTATTTTTAAAAAAAAACAAGTCCTGCTTTCTCCAAAAAGCCTTCTCCAAAAAAAAAAAAAAAAAAAAAGGAAAAAAGAAAAAGTAAACATAGGAGATTTTCCATGGCCCAAATTCTGACCTTGGTAAATCATCTTTTTTTTTTTTTTCCTTTTGGACTGCTGAGGAGGCTTTGCCCTGCCAGTCTGCTTTCTTCAGAATCTACTTTCTTCAGAATCAGTGTTTGCAACTACACACCGCAAAGGCTTTCTTTCCCTGATTTGCCTCTTCCTAGCTGAGCTGAATTTCTTCTTTCCAAGATGGTGACCAAATCCCCGCCTTCCTCCTTCCCATCACCTTCTCAGCACAAACCCACCTGGCTCTCTCTTTTGAGAACTGAGTATCAACAGCCAGGCTGAGCAAAGTGTTCGGCATGATTTTAGCCACTTCTGTCCAGCAGCTGATGAAGAGGGATGAGAGAGAAGGAGCAGTTCCAGCTTGGCCCTGCCAGCCAATGACCAGACACTTATGGAGTGTCCTCTCCACGGGCCCTGCAGGTGGCCCACTGGACACCAGCCTGTTACAGTGAGGACTCACAGTATTGCTGCAGTCCCCAAGTAGATGTCATGGTCACGAGAGACTTAAGGTTCTGTTTAATATTGTCTTGCTGTCATCTAAATCCCAATGGTTGGAGAAGGCTTTTTGGAGAAAGCAGGACTCGAACTGGGCTTTAATGGTTACATAGGATTTATGGAAAAGTGGGGAAAAATAAGGAATTCCAGATGGAGAGAAATAGTGCAAGTGGATAACCATACCAATGGTGCTTTCAGTGAACCCGGTGACCTCCAACGGCAAGATACAAAAGGGGGGCACGAGTCTCCTCTGCAGAATTTCACCCCCAATTGATGTTCAAATGAAAACAAGTCTCAGACCAAATTTAGCTGTACTCCAAAAATCTATTAGCAATCAGGCACCAAAACAGTCTTACAATTTATCCTCTGGGCCGCAGCTCTCTGGCATTTAGGTATTCTGCCCAAAAGACATCTGGCTTAAGGCAAGTGCAAGAAAATACCAGGGGCAGGATTTAGCTACCTCAGTGGATAAGGCAGCAGAATCTTCCGACCTTCTGTGGACCCTGCACTGCATTTTGTCCTCAGCCTAGGATACAATTATGAATGGTATGGCCTGCTGGGCTTACCCAGACTCTTAGATCCTGTTCATGTGAGGGTGGAAGTGCTGGAACAGTATTTCCAGCCACTCCATTTATCCTGAGCACCACTCATTTCAGCAAAGAAACATTTTTAGCAACCACAAAAATAGCTGAAGGCTTGTAGTAGCTGCTTCTGGGTGTGGACTTCTGATTGGAGTTCTTCAACCAACCAGCAGCCTCTGGTGTGTGTGATCTGATTAGGATACTTTACCAATTAGCTCCTCAGTCTTGCAGAGTGGATTTAATTAACCTATGGACATATATATATATATTAGACTATTCAAACAGGAGAATTAAAGTGAATTATAAACAGTATTTGGAGTATTTTGGAACTGGAGAATACTTGAGACACTAGTATCTCTAATTTTCTATTAGTTTGGTGGGGAAACTGAGTCAGGGAGCGGGATCAGCTGGCCTGGGTTCACCCTGCTTGGTGGTGGCGAAAGAGAACTGGGTATCTCAACTCCAGTTACTACCCTCTACATCCTGTATCTGGTCAGGTAGAACCCAAAATAACAGAAGAATACAATGTGTGCATGTTAATTTTTTTGGGTACGGTCACTGGTTTTGGACTGAAGTACAAAGGTTTTATCTGGTAGAGGCACAATGAAGTATTTATACATATTGCAGTACGTATACATATTATATTTTAAATGTACTTGTTTTAAGAAGTTTGTTAAAAAAAAAATGTGGAGGCATAGGTAAAACCAGAATGGCAAAATATTTATAACTGATAAAGCTCAGAAATGGGTTCATGAGGGCTCATTTTATTATTTTCTACTTTGTAAGTGTGAAATTTTTCATAATAAAAAGTTTTTTTTTTTTTTTTTTTTTTAATAGGGATGAGTGTCTCACTATGTTGCCAGGGCTGATCTTGAACTCTTGGCTTCAATGTATCCCACCACCTTGGCCTCTCAAAGTGCTGGGATTTCAGGTGTGAGTTACTACACCCAGCCAATAAAAAGTTTTTAAAAATCGGAAGTGATTCTTCACACCCAGCCAAGGAAACCACTGTCATGAGGAACACCCATAGTTGGCCCCCCAAAAATCTCATAATTGGACTTTATGAAAGATAGGAATTTTTCCTGTTCTAATTGTGTTACAGTTATTAAACAGTGGCATCAGTGTTGCCATGGCCAACTCCTTGAGAGCAGGTGCAATCTTTCCCCCCCAGCTTTACTGAGGCATAATTGACAGATAAAAATTGTATACATTTAAGGCGTACAGTGTGAAAATTTGATATACAGGTACATTGTGACTTGATTACCAATGTCAAGCTAATTAGCACAGCCATCATCTTACGTAGTTACTCTGTGTGTGTGTGTGTGTGTGTGTGTGTGTGTTGTAAGGACACTTAAGATCCATGTTTAGGAAAATTTCAAGTAAACAATACGGCATTGGCTGGGTGTAGTGGTTCATACCTGCAATCCCAGCACTTTGGGAGGCTGAGAAGGGTGGATTGCTTGAGTTCAGGAGTTCGAGACCAGCCTGGGCAACATGGCAAAAACCCATCTCTACAGAAAATACAAAAATTAGCCAGGTTTGGTGGCACCTGTAGTCCCAGCTACTCAGGAGGCTAAGGCGGGCAGATTGATTAAGCCTGGGAGGTGGAGGCTGCAGTGAGCCATGATCCTGCCGTTGCATTCCAGCCTGAGTGATGGTACGAGACCCTGTCTCAAACCAATAAACAAAACCCCTAAACCAATACACTATTACTAACTATAGTCAGTTGCTGTGCTATACATTAGACCTCCAGACCTTATCCATCTTATAACTGAAACTTTCACCCTTTGACCAACATCTCTCCATTTCCCCCACCCCCAGCAACCGTCATTCTACTCTCTGCTTCTGCGAGTTTGCCTTTTTCAGATTCTGTGTATGAGTGAGATCATGCCGTATTTGGCTTATTTGACTTAGCATAATGTCCTCCAGGTCCATCCATGTTGTTGCCAATGGCAGAATTTCCTTCTTTTTAAGGCTGAATAATATTCCATTGTGTATATACGCCACATTTTCTTTATCCATCTGCCTCACACATCCTCTTATCTACTGTGCCAAGTAGGACAGTGTTGCACCAGCTCACTTTTAGCAGCCATTTGTAGAATCCGCTCCTGGTGACTCAGGCTTCTTATCTCTGCTCCCTGTCTGTGCATGGTGTACATTCATGTGTTCATGCAGTTAATTATTCCAAATGCCATGCTTCAGCCCGGGCTGCAAGAGTGGGAAGAATAAGTAAACTTTCTATTTGTATTAAATTAAATTTGTGTGCGCCTTCCCATAGCCATCAGCGGCTGCTGTTGATGTTGCAAAACATTATCCCACAGTTAGAAAAGGGTGGGGAACAGTCGGTCTTCCACCCCCTCTGCCCGTTCTGCCTCCTTGCCTGGGAAAGCTTGGAATAACCTGAAATAAACTTGCAAGTTCAAGCAGAGCCTTCATTCCTGTCTCACTGGCAATTAACAGTGATTTACTGGGGGTTGCATTCTAGCTGGGCCTCGGTCCCCTGTTATCAGCTGCTTCGAGGACTGGACTCATTATTGGTCAGTTTCTTGCTGCTCTGCAAACAACCCTTTTCACATTTAGCTCTTGCCCACAACCACATCCTGTATTGTACAGTGTTGGACCGCCCTCTGTGGAAGGAGGGGAGGGGTGCGCAGTGAAGACAGCCCCCATAGACAGATGGAACAAATCCCTGGGTAATTTTTCCCCTGGCACTTTAGGGATGGAATACACCCCCAAATTTGCTCTCTGTAACAAGTTCTCAGAGAACATGAAGCTGGCCTGATACAAATCTAAATTCCCACATGCCTGTCTGCAAACAGCTGGTGAGGTTTCGCCCTGGTATAGACAGGGTGTTTCCAGAAGGACTATTTGTCTTCTTGCCTTTTGTCAGGAAGGCTCCTATTACACAGAAGAGATGGGAAGTCACCCAAAGCTCTATTTTCCTTTCAGCTTAGCCAGTAAGTGATGTGTTGGCCTTCACCTCCCACACATCTGGGGCCTTGTTCATTGGTGTGGTGCAGCCCAGCCATCTTAGCTGACCAGCCCGGCCCTGACACTGTGTTAATATGAAAACACATGGGGGAGGCTCGATTTGTCAAATGTGAGGAATTCTTTTTTGTTGTTGTTGTTGTTGTTTTGAGACAGGATTCTCACTCTGTCACCCAGGCTGGAGTGCAGTGTCATGATCTCGACTCACTGCAGCCACCACCTCCTGGGTTCAAGGGATTCTCCTGCCTCAGCCCCCTGAGTAGCTGAGCCTACAGGCGTGCGCCACCACGCCCGACAAATTTTGTTGTATTTTTAGTAGAGACAGGGTTTCACCATATTGGCCAGGCTGGTCTCAAACTCCTGAACTCATGACCTGCTCGCCTTGGCCTCCCAAAGTGCTGGGATTATAGGTGTGAGCCACCGCGCCTGGCCGAGGAATTCTTACAACTGAGTATCAGAAAGAAAATCATTGGCACCCCTGAAGAACTAGTAGGTTTCTTATCAGATAAGAATAACTGCTTCCCTTCCTTTACCTCTCTTCTTTGACTGCCTTGAAAGGTGGAGCTCCATTTCATATTCTTTACAACTTTAGTTGAAGTGTGGAGTATATTTTTTTCCTCCTTCTTCAGGCTCGGGTTTTGGTCTTCTGTTTCCATTTTCAGAAATCCTTTAGGAAGTGTGTAGGGCACAAATAAATGACACGGTCACAGCCAGTGGGTCCTGCACTGCCCTTCCGTTGATCATCTCCACCCTTGGGTCTTGAGGACTCTGCACAGCACTATCCACTGGTGTCTGCTGTGGAATTCCTCTTCCTGGAATCCCTACCAGGCATGCCTTTTACAGCCCAGGCCTGCCTCCATTGCATATTTCATGTATTTCACGTGTATATGACAATCTTGCCTTTTTGGTTAGAGGTAGCATCTTGTTACTGGGAATAAAGGCACACAGCTCTTCTCTGTAATTAATGAATCTACTCACCAAAATATTTATCTTAGGGACGCACTTACTTCTGTTATCCATTGCAGCCCCAAGGATAGAGATGGTTACAAGTACATGATGAGCATCTAGAAAATTAAGGATGGACTGGGTGCAGTGGCTCATACCTGTAATCCCAGCACTTTGGGAGGCCGAGGCAGGAGGATCACTTGAGGCCTGGAGTTCAAGACCAGCCTGGGCAATATAGCAAGACCCGCCATCTCTATACAAGAAATTTAAAATTATCTGGGCATGGTGGCCCATGCTGTAGGTAGTCCGAGCTACTTGAACGACCGAGGCAGGAGGATCACTTGAGCGCAGGAGTTCAAGGCTGCAGTAAGCCATGATCATGCCGCTGCATTCCAGTCTGAGCAGCAGAACAAGACCCTGTCTCAAAAAAAAAAAAAAAAAAAAAAAAGAAAAAGAAAAAAGAGACAGAGAGAGAAAGAAAAAAGAAAATTAAGGGTGGTCAAAGAAAGGCTGCCCCTTAGATCCATCATGGTAACTGGATTTGGAAGGAATTGGGCTAGAAAGGCATTTGTAGGGGCCATGAGCCTCATGGGGGAGTATCACTGAGGAAGGGGACCAGTTCCTTGGGGCTACTCTAGGTACTTTTCTACACAGGATAAAGATGATCTTTCTCAGCCTAATCCTAGATATTATTTATTTCTAGGAATTCTCTATGAGGATTTAAAATTTTATATTTTCATTCTAGTAAAATTTTGAAAAATTCTTTGAAACATATTCTGGATTATCTGAATGGCCACCTTAATGACTGAGAGTTTGGTGCCTCATTTACATTTCCTATCAGGTGGGTGCCCAGGGATCACCAAGAATAACAGTACCAACTAGACTCCCCGGAGGAGCCATAAGCATATGCCTGGGGGTTCCTTCATTATGTATTGGGTTGGGAGTCGAAGAAAACAATGTCTAGACACTTCTGGGCCAGGGGGAGTAGGAGAGGAGAGGCAGGCCTTAAACAGACCTTGACTGCTAGGGAATGTTAGGGTACACAGAGCTGGGGAAAGCCTGGAAGCACGGTGCACAGCGGTGCCAGCCCTCGGCTGCATATGACTTACCACCTGTCTTGAACCAAGGACTTAGCACATTTATGCCCCCAGACTCTGGCTCTTCATCCTGTCATATTATTTGACTCAACTGGGAGGCCTCCAGGTACTTGAACCCCCCAAAGAAAGATTTGGTCTGGGGCATGGATGTTAAAACAAAATTCATGACCCGAGAAGGAGCATGAGGACTCAGAAGGCTCCCCATCCCATTCCTGGCCCTCTGTAGCCAGCTGGGAAATCAGCTGAGCCCCTGGTAGCTGAAGAGGAAGGACCTTGCTCAGTGCAGGGGCCACAGGTAAGAGGGCTCAAAGAAGGGGGTTTATTAATTTGGGCTTCCGTGTGTCCTGTTTGGGTTGAATTATATTCCCCTCAAAGACATATTCAGGTCCTAACCCCTGGAATGTGATTGGAAAAGGGTCTTAGCAAATGTAATCAAGTGAAGAAAAGGTCATACTGGATTAGGGCGGGCACTTACCCCATGACTGGTGTCCTTATAAGAAGAAAATTTGGACACAGAGACATACAGGGAGACACATGTCATGCCATGTGACAACAGAGGCAGAGATGGGAGGGATGCAGCCACAAGCCAGGGAATGTTGAGGATGACCAACAACCTCCAGGGACCAGGCAGAGCCAAGCAAGGTTCTTCCCCAGAGGCTCCAGAGGGAGTGGGACCCTGTCAACGTGTGAGTTTTGGACTTCCAGCCTCTAGAACCGCAAGAGAATAAACGTCTGTTGTTTTAAGCTGTTTAATCTGTGTCACATTGTTGCGTCAGTCCTGGGACATGGGTACAGGCCCCCAGGATCTCAGCCCACGTGAGGGGTGACTGCCAGGCCCCTCCCCTGACCTGGACAGCAGCAGGAGCCCAGGGGCAGACCCTCCGCAGTTGTCACAGCTGTGACTGAGTTTTAACAAAGCGGCAGCCTGCACAGGAGATTGTCAGCATGTGAAGAGGGACTCAAAGAACGAAATGTTAGTGATATTAACCTTTAGCCCCACAGCAACAATTGCTGCTCAAAGATGCCTTGGTATCGAGTCAGCAGCACAGACAGGGTTCTGTTTGGGGAAAAGAAATGGGCTTTGGGATCCTGGCTCAAATCCTGTTCTGCACATTAGCTGTGTGTCTTTGGGCAAGGCATTTTCTCTGTCAGAGACCTCAGTTTTCCCATCTGTAAAATGGGGATAATGCTATATTTCACATAGGGTTGTGGTGAGGATTAAATAAAACAATGTGAGTAGAATGGGCAAGGCAAGCCATCACACAACAGCAAACAGCACTGTTCTTCCATGATACGAACAGAACCGGCTGAATGTTGGAGGACAGAAGCCAAATGGACTGATAAGGAAGGCCACCCAGAGGTGGTGGGTGAGCAGTGAATGCCAAGCCAAAGATCTAGGCTTTGACTTTAACTCTGGCACCTGTTTCGTCTATAACCTTAGGAAAGTTACTTAACTTAGCATTCTCAGCTTTACAATTGGATAATAAAATCTCATCTCATCTCACAAGCTTATAGAGGATTAAATGAAATTTAATTAAATTACACAAGTGCCCAGCCCAGCGCCTCTGCGTTTGGTAAATGTTGGTTGGAGCCATGATAGGGCATGAAGGACCAGGAGCCAGGATCAGAGAGCAAGGGCTCAGCCTCATTCTTCTTGCTTGGGGCTGGTGAGGGTCCAGTGGAATAGCTTTCAAGAATGGCACAGTGGACAGCTGGCCTGATTCTGGGCCAGTGAAACGCTGCCTGGGAGCATGTGTGGCGAATTCTACAGGCTACATGTTATGGTAAAGAAGTCGGTGGGCTCAAGGACCATCCAAAAGATGCAACTTGGAATTCCTAAGTCCAGCGTACTTTTCAAGAGTTGCCTCTCCTTGATTCCCAGGAACCCGTTTGCCCAGTTTGCTGCTTATGTGTTCAGAACCTGCTCCTGCAAGACGACGACGACACCTAGTGCTGAGAGGCTCGGATCCCACTGTCACCAAGTGAGGGACCGACCCTGGCAGAGGGCAGCCTGGGCGTGGGCCTCTCTGATGGGCTCCATGCGGCTGTCCCTCCCCACCTGTCGGGCTCCCACCAGGGAATCCCCCGGCCCACTGTGCGTCAGCTTTTCGTGAGCATTATTCATAATTATCTATGGCACAGATGGAGGGCCTTGTTTCACCAGAGTGAATGTTTTCAAATCAGAAGTTTTTGTCTGACTGATTTGAAACACAATCAAATTCTTATAATCCAGTGGAAAATCAGATTTTTTCCAACGAGGTTAATCTTTTGTACATCTGTTCCTTACAGGGGCTCTTTGTTTTCTTCCTAAAGCTACGGACCCTTATTCTACTCTAGCTCCCTGAGTTGATGGCGGGTGTATTAATTTTCCGGGGCTACCATAACAAATAACCACGACAGTTTATGTTGGTTTAAAACAGGTGGAATTTATTCTCTTATGGTTCCAGAGGCCAGAGTCCAAAATCCAGGTGTCAGCAGGGCCATGCTCCCTCTGCTGACTCTAGGGAAGAATCCTTCCTTGCCTCTTCTAGCTTTGGGGAGTGCCCCGTGTTCCCTGGCCAAGGTGGTATCACTCCCATCTCTGCCTTTGTCTTCACAAGGCCTTATTCTCAGTGTCTTGGATCTCCCTCTCCTTTCTCTTATAAGGACCCCAGTCACTGGGTGCAGAGCCCTCCTAAACCCAGGATAACCTTATCTCAAGATCCTTAATCTAATTATATCTGCAAAGCTCCAACTTTAAATAAGATCACATTCACAGGCATTAGGGGTTAGGACTTCGACATATCTTTTTGGGGCAGGGCTTAAATCAACCCACTGCAGTGGGTAATAATAACATGTATTGAATAGTGCTTTGTGTCTGGCAATTTTCACGTGTCATTGCATTTAATTCCCATACCAACCTTGAGACATCGATATGATTTCTCTCTTACTTCTATGGGTATGGAAACCAAGGCTCAAAGAAGTGATAAAACTTGCTGAAGTTCACAGCACTTGTTAGTGCAACTCCTAAATTCCAGTCCAGCTCTCTCCACTATACAGGGAGAAAACCCTAGGCTGTGTCCCCACCCAAATCTCATCTTGAATTCCCATGTGTTGTGGGAGGGACCAGGTGGGAGGTAGTTGAATCATGGGAGCAGATCTTTCCCTGTGCTGTTCCTGTGATAGATAAAGGGTCTACCCTTTATCAAAAGAAAGAAAAAATTGAATAGCTGTCATGGTAAGATAGTAAAATATTCTACCATCCATTTTTGCATAGAGAATCACAGAAGAATACCAGGAATTTTGCATGGGGGGGTCATCCAAAAGGTGCAGAAAAGCTAATATAACCTAATTCTAGGTTATAGCAGGGTAACCTATACTGAGACATGTGGATGTACACTCCAAGAGGGCCATACCCATTTTATTTAGTGGCCAAACTAAAGGTCTAACACGTGTTAGGTGCTCCATACATATTTGGTGCAGAAGTGAATTCCCAAGGCAATGAAGCTGTGGGAAGCACAACGATGTGGCTGGCTTGGGACAGGACTCCACTATGGGATGTGACCTCTTAGTTGCCAAAGGGAAGCCAAGATGTTTCCATCACTTTGCAAACCCAGCACCAGAGGTATCCTACCCTGTCTGTTCAGATTTCCCATGTCTGATGGGAGTACTGATCTTGAGTAAGTACTGTCCCCGACTTTTGGTTTAATGTTCTGCAGGGCACCTTTAGGGCAGGAGTCTGTGTTAAAAGTCAGGTGCCCAGAGTTTGGGAATAATCTCCAGACAGTCTCATTGATATTTCTGGACTGGGATTGGTTAAGGCATCACAGGAATGCTACTGAATTCCACACCTTCCCAGACAGAAACTTGCCCACCTTTTTCTGCTCATGTTGATTTTCTGACCCTTGGTCCTATGATTCCACCAGAAGAAAATATATGTAAATGGGGGTCATATGGTTTGGCTGTGTCCCCACCCAAATCTCATCTTGAATTCCCATGTGTTGTGGGAGGGACCGGGTGGGAGGTAATTGAATTATGGGGGCAGGTCTTTTTCCATGTTGTTCCTGTGATAGTAAGTCTCGTGAGATCTGACGGTTATTATAAGGGCGAGTTTTCCTGCACAAGTTCTCTTCTCTTGTCTGCTGACATGTGAGACATGTCTTTCACCTTCCACCATGATGGTGAGGCTTCCCCAGCCATGTGGAACTGTGAGTTCTCCATTAAACCTCTTTCCTTTGTAAATTGCCCAGTCTCAGGTATATCTTTATCAGCAGTGTGAAAACGGACTAATACAGGGAGAAATCGTACAGAAAATGCATGTGGAAAGTTCTAAGAACTTCTGAGCCTCAACCCCAAGAGACTGTCCTGATCTGTGGGGTTTTGAACTACGTTCATTGGAATAAATTTGGGAGAGAAAAGTACCTAGGAAGTTTTAGGTTTCAGAATAATAATGGTAAATGGTTTAATTTCCAACTGTGTAACATTTTTCTTGCTGTTTAAAAAATGCATTTCAACTTGAACAGATCATCTCCCTGGTTTGCAGAAGCTCTCTGTACTAGTCAGGGTTCTCCAGAGAAACAGAACCAATAGGTCAGTCTCTCTGTCTGTCTATCTATCTATCTATCTATCTATCTATCTATCTATCTATCTATCTATCTATCTATCTATCTTTCTTTCTATCTTTCTATCTATCTATCTATCTATCTATCTATCTATCTATCTATCTATCTATCTAT
>NC_045442.1:19270230-19294595 GCF_002776525.5 Piliocolobus tephrosceles
TATCTATCTATCTATCTATCTATCTATCTATCTATCTATCTATCTATTGAAATATCAAAGTATCTACTTGGGAAGAGATTTCTTATAAGGAAATGACTCACATAATTATAGAGGCTGAGAAGTCCTAGGATGTGTGGCTGGCAAGCTAGAAACCTAGAAGAGTCAATGGTGTAGTTCTCATTTGAATCTGAAGGTCTGAGAACCAGAAGAGCCGATCAGAGTTCCAGTCTGAAAACCTGCAAGTTTGAGACCCGAGAAGAGCCAACTTTTTAATCCAAAGGTAGATCAAGACTGATGTCCCAGCTCAGACAGACAGGCAGGAGGAATTTCCTCTTAGTCTTTTGGTCCTGTTCAAGTCTTCAGTTGGTTGGATGAGGGCCAGTGACATTAGAGAGGGCCATCTGCTTTCCTCAGTCCACTGATTCAAATGTTCCTGTCACCCAGAAACACCCTCACCAGCACACCCAGAAGAATGTTAGACCAAATGTCCGGGCACTCTGTGACCCAGTCAAGTGGATGCACAAGATTAACCATCACACTCTGTCTGTGGGCAAATGTTTGTCCTTAGCTCTGGTAAGGTAGCAATGTCATGTACATGACCCTTTTTGGTGTCCTTGGTGAAGGACACCAGTTAAAACAGGATTGGAGGGGCCAAGACGGAAATCTAAAAGAGGAGCTCTTAAGATTGATGTGTTCTTAGCCTTCTGAGTTTCCAATGGCTTCCTTTACCTCTTGCCCTGACCACGTCAACACCTTTAGTTAAATGAATGAAAGAGAAGATGGAGAGGATATACTATTACAGTGTACCGGGAGCTACCTGGGTTTCTTTGTCCAGGTCTGCACTAAGCCAACAGATCACTTGTTTGAAGCCTAAAATCCAGAGGAAAAGGCTTTGATTAAAACATTATTTGCCAGCCAACCTTTACCTTTCCTTTAGCAGTTCTAACTCCCCATGAACTCATTCTGATGAGTACACCTACTCTGCAGGTTGCAGGGAAAGTTGATCCATTTGCAGATGACTCAGATGAATGACAGCAGCAGTACTGGTCTGCGGATGTTCGTTCAGCCTCCTTCCTGCCATCTTTCATTTCCCAGTTGCTCCATTAAGAAGTACAAGAAAAGTTTACACATGGGGATCACAAAATGCATTTGAGTGGTGGATTTGTTTTCTTATTAGCTAGCTTTATCAGAAGTCATTTAGCCTTTTAATGCCACAAGTCATTTTAAACCCAGTTATAATGTTGTTATGGTTTGCAGTTTGGTCACCCATGCTTAACAAATATTATACTAACAAAATTATTACCATGCTGGATTTGCTAATAAACTTGTCAAGTGTTTGAACAACTCAATGTTACACACCAGGAATCCTAATAACAGTGGTCTCAGCTCTTACATTACCTCTTGTAATGAATTTCTTGAGTCTTTTTACCATTTTCTTTTACTGTTTCTTCTCAGAGGATATGATTTGATCACTGACAACTTGTACTAATAACAAGGGTCAAAATGGACCATAATTCTCCTGTATATATATACAAATCTAGGCAAACAATTGTCTCTTAGATATACCTTCTCTGCTAAGGCTCTATTTTCTTTTCTTTTTTTTTTCTTTGAGATGCAGTCTCGCTCTTGTTGCCCAGGCTGGAGGGCAGTAGCATAATCTCAGCTCACTGCAACCTCCACCTCCCAGGTTCAAGAGATTCTCCTGCCTCAGCTTCCCCAGTAGCTGGGATTACAGGCACATGCCACCACGCCCGGCTAATTTTTGTATTTTTAGTAGAGATGGGGTTTCGCCATGTTGGCCAGGCTGGTCTCGAACTGCTGACCTCAGGTGATCCACCCACCTCGGCCTCCCAAAGTGCTGGAATTACAGGCGTGAGCCACCGTGCCTGGCCTGAGGCTCTATTTTCAAATGACTCTGGTTTTGATTATCATTATTATTATTATTGTTATTTGTTATTGAAAGAAGGAAATGTAAGGGAGGCCAGCTGTGGTGATGGTGGAAGGAGACAGAGTGATTTGAATTCAGATCTGGATTTTCTGGCTGTGTGTCTTTGGGCAAGTTATTTAACCTCCCTAAGTCTGTTTCTTTATCTAAAGGATGATGAGATATACCATGTAGTTTTATTATAAGTCTGAGTTCAGTGAGATATCCTTTGTCATCTTTTGGCTGACTTTATTATTAATAAAAGCAACTTCCCTTATTTGGGTTGTAGACTTCTTTTTCTTTGACTGCTTTATTATCGATACATTTTGTATTATTTCCTTAGCTGTAATTCTATCTTCCTAGTTTATTTCAATAGAAAATTACCCATCATAAAATCTATTAATCCTTGTTGCCGAATTTAGAAGTCATTGAATTTTTGCTTTACTTTAGGCCAAATGATATTCAGAACAACAGAAAACAAAAGAGAGGCTTCTTTATTCCTAGGTTTTTCTAATTCAGCTTCATTTCGAAGTGAGCAACTCCTGAACCACACTGGGATTCAGAGCTAGGATTGTTCTGGGGAGGCTGAACTCTCAGGCATGATGCTTGTACTGTAGGAATTTGGTTTGAGATTTGAGACAGACACAATTTTAGCATTTAAGGCCCTTAAAAACACCTAGAAAGCAGGGTATTGTCAAAAGAAACTTAACACACTGCAAATCAGCCCCTGTGAGGGAATGGAAAATAACCGTGGTTGGAAGGACAGGAGCTGATTGACTAACGATTGATTCTAAAATGTCACTGATTCTAAGAAACATTTCCTTTTAGTAGCACCCTATTTGAGGGACACGACTACATTAATGCAAACAGAATTGAAATATGCGTTCTTCTTTTATGATTTCAAGGAATACATGCAAATTAGAAATGGGGAAATCAGAATTTGCATGTTTATCTTCCCCACTGCATTGCTTAGCAAGACCCAGGCAGAGATCCAATACTCACTGCTGCTTTCAATGGAATATTGGATATTCAGTCGCCACCTAGGAAATGCTTGTTGAATAACTGTTGTGGGTAGACAGAGGTGCTGTGAGGTTGGGCAGGGAGGGGCTGAAATGCTGATCACACCTTGGGGCCTTGCTAAAGCCTGGTTTCAAGGTCAAGGGGATAAGAGTTCAGAGCAAGTATGAGTGTGCGTGGGTGTTGCAGTAGAGAATGTGGTTACACCAGAGAAAGAATGGCTAAAGACAGTTTCAGGGTGTTTGAAGTTGGAGGCCACAGTGTTGGAGGAATAGCAAGGAGCATAGGCAGGGCAGAGAGGTGAGGACCCGAGGTGTCCTTTTGAGACTGGCCAGAAAGGGAACAGAAGATTTGATTAAAGAGCCAAATGCAAACTATTCCCCAAGTGAAATGCTCTGGAAGAGTCTGAAATTGTACATCAGCAGTTTCTTTTGACAAATTTTGGCTGAAACATTAAAGAAAAACAATGGTCCAACTCAAAACTCTGTGATACCTTTAGCTTGTTTATATAATAGGGCTTCAAGGGTTTAATTTAGAATATTTCTGTGATGAATAACTGGCTCTTGTTCATGTAAACAAAGTACAGCCTGCACGGAGTAACCAAATCTTTTTCATCCCGGTCACAGCTGTTTTGCTGAGGAGAGAACTTTCCTTTTTTAGTGCCTTCTCACCTTGGTAAATCATGACCAACACATGTAAAAGCCCTTTTCCAAGCTTTACTCACTGCTCCCATGGAATTCCCATTCAAGAATGACCTTTCTTCTTTCCCTTGCTCTCTAGGATACAAAAATACTCGAAATTGGGTTTAGAAAGCCTTGGACAGGAATAGGAAATTTGGGTTTTCTGTGCAACTTTGATGAAGTCCCTTTCTCTCTCTGAACATTGTTTTGTTTTGTTTTGCTTTAGTCAGAGGGATGACTTTTTAAAATGCTTTAAGAATGCTCTGACATTTTAGGTCAGTGCTATCCAATAGAAACAAAATTTAAAACACATATGTAATTTTAATTACATTTAAATTTAAATTACATTTAATATTTTTTAAACTTGAAAAAGAGATGAAATTAAGAATAGATTTTATTTAACGCAACGTATCCAAAATATCATCATTTCAACATGTCATCAATATTTTAAATATGTTTATTTTACATTCTTTTTGTTTGTTTGGCGGAGGAAACCAGAAGTTTCTTGGAAACCAGAAGTTTTTTGTAAAGCAGGCAGAAACTAATTTGGAGATAAAAACGGCCCCGAAATGATGTGAGGTGACTCATTATCTGTTTATCCCACTTATTATAAATAATTGTGTATTTTGTTATAGAAATATTAATGCACTTTATTCCCATTTCCCCAGACTCTGCTGGGGGAATATGTACCATGTTACTTCTCCAAAATACACTGAATTTCAAAATATCTCTGGCTTTGGGAGTTTCAGATAAATGTTTTTCAAACTTTTTGATTGTGACCATGGTAAAAAATGTATTTTATATTGTTTCCCAGGGTGTGCACACACACACACATATACACACACACTGATACACACACACATACATCTGAAACAATTTTTTTTTTTGAGACAGGGTCTCACTCTATCACCCAGGCTAGAGTGCGGTGGCACAATTACTGCTTACTGCAGCCTCGACCTCCTGGGCTCAGATTCTCCTCCTACCTCAGCCTCCCTAGTAGCTGAAACCACAGGCATGTGCCACCACGCCTGGCTAGTTTTTTGTAGAGAGAGGGTTTTTGCGTGTTGCCCAAGCTGGTCTCAAGCTCCTGAGCTCAAGTGATCTGACCACCTTGGTCCCCCAAAGTGCTGGGGTTACAGGTATGAGCCACTGTGCCTAGACCCAACAGAAATTTTTTGAAAGAGTATGTGCCTTTATTAGATGGTATGCATTCAAATATTTTCTACTACATGTATTTAACAGACTTTATTTTTACAGCAGTTTTAAGTTCACAGCAAAACTGTTGGTTTTTTTAAATTTTATTTTTAAAGCTACCAGTGCTAATGCACGGAACTGACAGCATAGCCCACCTAAAAGACTATGCCCATAGTTTCCAAAGCACTGCCGTGGGCCCTATACTGGGGGCCATGGACAGTCGCACAGGGATGTGAGCATCAGTCAGAAGAAAGAGAGAGGAGAAAGGCTTCTGCTGGGGAGGCAACCTCCCCCGACCCGCATCCATCCCTAGGCCTGCTATACTCTACCGTGGTTTAAATAGATTACAGCCATACCCCTCGGTGTTTGCTGGCCATCGTCAGCAGTTTTCTAGTGGTTTGGCCATGGTTTATCCAGGATAATTACCTGGTCCTGTCGATTTTGTGCTTGGACTTTTCAAAGGGAACAGGAAAGTTAGATTCTGTGGGGCCACTGTATGACCTTGAAAACTTGGGGTATGCCTTATGTAGGGAATGGTTTATATGGAGCCACCATTTGTTCAACCTTCACTTCTATATTAAAAAAGACTTTTTGGTCATCAGTGACTAAAGCCTAGCTTATGTGAAAAGGGGAATTTATTGGTTCTTGTAGTTGGCAGGTGCAAAGTTAGGTTCAGGCATGGCTGGACCTAGGGACCCTAGCTGTGAGGTCAGGGCTTTGTCTCTTTCTCTAGTTATTAGCTTTGTTCTCTTCTGAGCACTGGCTTAATCCTCAGACTGGAAAAAGAGGGGTCTCCTCTAACTCCAATTATGTATCCTCATGGCTTGCAATCCCAAGAGAAGAAAGATCTCTTTCTCCCAAAGCCCACATAGCAAATCCCAGATGACAGTCTCGCTTGAATTAGTTGAACTCATCACCAGGGCCTGAAGGATGACCAGACCTCAACTACATCCCCGTCTCCTATGGCTTAGGTGGCGCTGGTCAAATCTGAGCCATATGGAATAGGTCCTCCCATTATACAAAGAAGGGGAAAAATAGACCAAATGATTAATTTCCATTCATTATTGATCTCTAACTTCTTCAAGGCTTAAGAGGACTGATTTCAAGTTGATATGGTTCAGAAAAAGGAATTACACACAGGCTGTCTCCTGATTATTGGTTCTTGTCCATTAGAGGTGCTACGATCAGCAGAAGCAGATTAGTCTAAGCTTGACAGCCATTCAGAACCACCTGTGATGTTAAAATTGCTCCTTTTTGTGGCGGCTTTTGCTCTTCCACTCTTCCTAATATGAAGGATCATTTTAGGCAGATGCTTTGCTTGTGCTGCCGCATAATTTAACAATCACGTTCCATCCATTTCATCAGTTATTTTGGCCTCTATGTTCTGGCCCCTGGCACTGAGGACTCAGGCGTGAAGGTTCCGGGATGGCATTCTTTCCACAGCTGTCGTGCTCCATGAGCCAAGAGTTGCAGCTTCCACTCTTGTATCTCCCATCAGGCTGCCCCAGAGGGCTCCATGATCTTGAAATCCATCAGCACTCCCTGGAATAAGTGAAGGTCTTTCTTTACATCCTTCCATCTCCCAAGACGCCATGCCTCTGCTCTACTTGGCCCCCGGGTCTTTGGAATTCCCCCTTCCATTTCCACCCCTTTTTTTGTCCTAAGGCTGATGGAAGTTTGTCTTCACTGTCCTCTGTCCACTTATCCTCTGTCCCCCACCCCAGGACTTGATAACATTATATCCCAGGCTTCTCAAGATGCTTTTATTTGGATCTTTTCCCACATTTTGCTGTCCTTAGAATGTTTTTGAAGTCCACTCTCTGTACAGTCTGTTTTAATAAGCAAATCTTTACCAATGTAAAGTCAATTCAGAGGAAGAGGATAAACTCTAGGCTTGAGGCCAGAAGGACCTGTTGATTCTGAGTGCTGAGACTTGCTGTGTGACCCTGGTGGAACCACATAGCCTCCTTTGGCTTCAAATCTGGGGATGGTGATGCCTACTTCACAGAATGAACTAGAATTGGATCTGCAGACTGCCTGGCCCAGATTTTGGGGTCCAGCAATGCACTGGTAGTTCACTCTCAGTTTGCAAGCAAAGGAAACCCAATTCAGGCTGCCTTAAACAAAGAGGTTGCTTTGGCCACATATTACTGAGTGGTATGGAAGAACAGCTACTTTGAGTCATGGCTGAATCTAAGTGCTGAAATGATGCTGTCAGGAATCTCCAGGCCCTGTTTCCCTCCTCAGGTGGACTGTTTCTGGAGATGGCCACAGAAGTTTCAGGCCAACATTCTAGCAGCTCAACCCTGAGGAAGGAGAAGCCTACTTCATAGTAGTTCCAGGAAGAGTCCCATGGCTGATGCTCATTGGCTTGGCTCTGGAAATGGGTCTGTCTCTAAGCCAATTATTGTGGCTGGGGAATGAAATGCTCTGACTGGTTAGGTCCAAGGTCATGTGACTGCCCATGGAGTTGGGTGTGGAGTTTTAGTTCCACAAATATAGACAGTAAGGAAAAGGAGTTTCCCAAGGGAAATTTGGCTCCAAATATGAGTGAATGGATGCAGAGGAAGGGGGGAAAGCAATAGGTATCCACTGAACACACTCATGGATTATTCCTTCTGGGGCAATGTTGATAGTGCCGTGCTGTTTGCCAAAAGGAACATTGCCTGTTGTGGCTGTCAGAGGAGTGGAAAGGGGGCAGACAGGCAGAAGGATGGAGGAAAAAACCAAAGGACCTGGTAGCCATCTCTCAAATCATAGCCTGGAGCTGACCCTCATTCTTTTGACCTCCTGTTTCTAGTGTTGGCTTTGACCTGTTGAAACCTGGGCTAAGCTACAGAAAACTTTGAAAACCTTTGCTTGTTCATTCTCAGTACTGGATGTTTCTATGAAGGTGGTTTCCTGCAAGGGTTTAACCCAAATTCCTCCTCAACTGCCGCTGTTGCTGTCTACCAGGACACAATTTAGTAGTCCTGTAAAATCAAACAGAACATCTCCAGTTGCTTTTTTTTTTTTTTTTTTTTTTTTTTGGAGACAGAGCCTTGCTCTGTCACCCAGGCTGGAGTACAGTGGCTCCATCTCAGCTCACTGCAACCTCTGCCTCCCTGGCTCAAGCAGTTCTCCTGCCTCAGCCTCCCAAGTAGCTGGGACTACAGGCCTGCACCACTATGCCCAGCTAATTTTTTGTATTTTTAGTAGAGACGGGGTTTCACCATATTGGCCAGGCTGGTCTCAAAGTCCTGACCTCAGGTGATCTGCCCTCCTTGGCCACCCAAAGTGCTGGGATTACAGGTGTGAGCCACCACTCCCGGCCTACAGTTGCTTTTTTGAAGCTGTCTGCTAGCATTATAATGTGTGTGTGTGTATTTAGAGTCTATGGAGAGTTTTCTCTACCACTCTTATAGGAGGAATGTTGGTTTTACTTAGCAACTAACATTTAATTTAGTATAAGCACTTTAGGAGGTTATTTTGTGATCTTCACATTAATCCTACGAAGGAGGTACTATTATTAGCCCTATTTTACAAACCAGGAAACTGAAGCATTGAGAGACTCATTAAGCTCCCCAACGCCACACAGCCAGTATGTGGTACAGCCAAGAGTGAGCCAAGATGTGGAACTAATATTTAGGCAATTTGAATCTGGAATGTGGTACCTGTGGGAAGGGTGGAGGTGGCTGCTTCTTGCAAGATCAAGAACCCAGGGCAAGGGGAACTTGACTCTCAGGGCACTTCTGGTTCAGGGGAAGCGTAAGTTCAGGTGAGAGACACTGCAGGTTCCAGCAGCCCTCAGGGCCCAAAGAGGCTTGGAGTCTTGGGGTAGGGGGTGGCCCCGGAGACCTTTGTTTCTCCTGCCCAGCTTCCTTGAAGCCCCCAGGAAGGGCTTTTGCCTGGTGGTCCAGTGGGCACCTAATCAGCCTCGCGTGCCTCTCCCTGGCTGACTCCAATGTCAGAGTGGTGGCCACTTTGGATTGTGGGGCTGATTTTGACCTACTTGGAGGCAGGGGCCTGGACAGGATGAAAAGGTCCTGACCAGCACACCAGTCCAATGGTGTCTCATTACTTTTGCTGAATGCTGGAAGGAAACAGTAAATCTGAACATACGGTGATTTTTCCCCCTTCCATTCATCCTTAATATGTGTCTTTTTTCTCTGGTACAATTATCAAGTAAACAGAGACAACCTTAGATTTACAGCCCCAAATGAAAACGTAGCGGCCCCTGCACAACTTCTCTTCTCTGCGTAAAACTCTATGCTCTTCTGTGTTGAGGAACAGGGGAGGCTGTAAAGAAAGAGTAAAAATTTCCCATAGCCCCTCCACCAAAAGATAATTGCTGTTATCATTTTCCAGCCTTCTTTTTTCCTATCCAACACAGCCTTTCCAATGTGAACTCGAGTGACCCCAAACAGCCTCTTGTTCTGAGGCTAAAATGGTTTGTGCTGGCTGTGGGACTTGCCGCGCAGAGAGATACCCAGCTAAACCTTTGAGCCTCCCACCCGCATAACTGGCCCCTGCTGCCTCTGAATGAAGCCACTCTTCTGGTAGATTGCATTTAAGGAATGTCTTAAATGAACTGAGAAACAAAGGCCTCCCGGGACCCAAAGCCTCTTTGTCTGGCCTGGACCCTGGTGGCTGCTGGAACCTGGAGTGTCTCGAGTCTGCCCTCATGTGCCCTCTGAACTGCTGGAGTGCCCCAGGGGTCGAGTTTCTTTCACCCTGAGTTCCCTTGGATTCTGATCCCTAGGGCAGCATGCCACCTCCATGCCCTTCCCACCTGTATCCTTGAGAAAATTCTCCCACCAGAACACCATCCAAAAGTAAGATGCCTCCTGTCCTTCCAGCCCATCAGCTGCCAGGGGCTGCCTCTGGTGGCTTCAGAGATGTTAACTGGCCCAGATGGGACTTGTGAGCCCTTTGCCCGGGTCTACTAGACTGACTAGCCCAGACACTTAAATAGGAGGAGCTTTCATTAGTGAAGGCAGGTTGTATGCATCTGTCTATCTGTTTAGAAGCCTTATGTTCATCAGATGTTTTCCAAGCACTGACCTTAGCAAAGCACTATCTAGGCACAATGAGGGAGGAAATCAAACCAGAAGATGTAGTCCCTACCCACACAGAGCTTTCGATTTCATTGGGGACAAAGAACTTGCATCCATGGAACAATAGAGAACAATAAAGACGGCTGAATTGTCAAGTAATAGCCCCGTGTGCTTGGGGCTATTACTGGATGGACAGGTCGTGCTTCTGGGCAGTCTGAGACAGAGTGGATGTGGTTCTTGGTAGGACTGCGGTCTTTTCTCCCTTTCTGTGCTTGGTTTCACGTCTTCAGCTGTGACTGTGTGACTTTTCGAAGGTCCTATCTGAGAGGCTCTGGTTCCAGCTGGCTCCTAAGCTGGGGTTGGAATTCTGCTCTTGGGGAGGTTTGTTCATCGGAGGGGTCGGCAGTGAGGAACTCGCAGCAATGAGGAACTCACGTTGTTTTTCCAGTGTTGCAAGCCACGGCCCAGCATCTGTCCCATCTCAGCTTCAACGGCTAATCTGGGAATGCGAAGGGTGGGCTGTTCCTGGGGAAAGTGTTTTCAGTGATGAGACTCAAAGATAGGTGAGAAAAAGCAGATCTTGCACAAATGATGGCAAGATGACCCTTGTAGATCAGGCTTGGCGGGAGCAGAGCATTCACAGTGCTAGCAAGTGAAGCAAGCCCCCCCCCGCCCCCGTCACCATTTCTTGGAGATGGAGATAAAGAAAAACTTCTTGAGTATTTACACTGGAGAAAGTTATTTACATTTCTGGCTCGGTTTACTGGGTTTCAAGCAGGCAGAAATGACTGCAGTCTGCTTTGGGTGCTGATTTTCAGTGATAAGAGCTTAAGCAGGATAAAAAACTGAGTACAGTGATATGTAAACATATAGCTGTCTTGAAACATCTTGACCCTTGCCTTCTACACTCAGGTTTTTTTTGTTGTTGTTGTTGTTTTTTCAAGAGACAGGTTCTCATTGTGTTGCCCAGGCTGGATTTGAACTCCTGGGCTCAAGCAATCCTCCCACCTCCAGGGTAGCTGGAACTACAGGTGCATGCCACCATACCTGGCTCAGCCTTCTTTTTTCTTTCTTTTCCTTTTCTTTTTTTTTTTTTTTATGAGACCGAGTTTCGCTCTTGTTGCCCCTGCTGGAGTAGAGTGCAGTGGCGCGATCTTGGCTCACTGCAACCTCTGCCTCCTGGGTTCAAGTAATTCTTATGCCTTAACCTCCTAAGTAGCAAGGATTACAGGTGTGTGTCATCACACCCAGCTTATTTTTGTATTTTTAGCAGAGGTGGGGTTTTGCCATTTTGGCTAGGCTGGTCTCGAACCCTTGACCTCAAGTGATCCATCCACCTTGGCCTCCCAAACTGCTGGGGTTACAGGCGTGAGCCACTGCACCCAGCCCCAGCCTGGCCTTCTGCACTCTCTTACTGTCCAGAAGGAAAAGGACTTTAGGAGAAAACACATTTTCAAGTGTATCTGACTTTCTATAACAGGGATGAGCCTAGAAAGTTCTACATGTAGATCAGAATGGTCATATAGGAGCACTGTGAAAGTTTGCGTTTTAAGGAACTTTATACATAATTTGATAAGGTAAAAGACTTCATAAAGCAAGTCATCACAACTTTAAGTAGTTCTTGACCTTGGCTGTGCATTAGACTCACCTGGGAAGACTGAAAAGTCCTGCCCCAGGTCACACCCAGAGCAATGACAGCAGAATCTCTGGGGGTGCACCCAGGCATCAGGATTCTTGTAAGTTCCCCCAGTGATTCCAGTGTGCAGCCCGGGCTGAGAATCACTGCTTCACCTCGTGTATGCATGTCTCTGAGTGGCCACACATTACGTGAACTTAAAGCAGGGCATGCCGTGTAAAGTCAGCAGTAAGGTGCCTTTGAGAGCATGGCAGTCTGGTGTGGGAAAGCAGGAACTGCTGTTCTGTGCAGAAGTGCCCAGCAGTGGGGCTATAAAGATTCTTCCTACATCTACACAATGGAATGCTATGTAGCAAGAAAAAGGAGCAGACTTCTCATGCCTTGCAACCTGGATGAATCTCGTATGCCCGATGTTAAGTTAAAGAAGTCAGACTCCAAAAGCTATTCGTGCTCCCATGCCTGCTCTGGGAGTAGGGAGGGGGCTGCCTATAAAGGGCACAAAGAAACTTTTTTGGGTAGTGGGAAGGCTCTGTGCCTTCATTGTGGCAGTCATGATTAACACAGCTGAGGGTGTTTGTCAAAACAAATAGAATTGCACAGTAAAAACAGGAGAGTTTACTGTATTTAAATTATATCCCAATAAAAAAGTTTTTTGTTTAAAAAATCCATTGCCTTATCAACAAGGAATGGGTAAGTAGAATGTAGTATATCCATATGATGGAATTGTATTCAGTCTTAAGGAGGAAGGAAGTAGCCATACCTACTACAACATGGATGAACCTTGAAAACATAATGCTAAGGGAAAGAAGCCAGATGCAAAATGTATACGACATACCCAGAATAGACAAACCCACTGGACCAAAAGCAGATATGTGGTTGCTAGCATCTGAGCATAGGGGGAAATAGGGAGGTCACTGCCTAATGAGCTCTCCTTTGAGGTAATAAAAAAAGTTCTGGAACTAGATAGTGGTAACGGTTGCACGACATTGGGAATCTTAACACCACTGAATTGTAAACTTTAGGATGGTTAAAGTAATAAATTTTATGTTATCTTTATTTTATCATCACAAAAAAAAAAAAAAAAAAAAAAAAAAAAAAAAAAAAAAAGGCTGGGTGCAGTGGCTCACACCTGCCATCCCAGCTTTTTAGGAGGCTGAGGCAGGAGGATCCTCTGAGGTCAGGAGCTGAAGACCAGCCTGGGCCACATAGCACGACTCTGTCTCTACAAAAAATTTAAAAATTAGCAGGGTATGGTGGTGCATGCCTATAGTCCCAGCTACTCACTGGGGGGCTGAGGCAGGAAAATCACTTGAGCCCAGGAAGTCAAGGCTGCAGTGAGTCATGATTGCACCACTGCACTCCAGCCTGAATGACAGAGCGACACTTTGTTTCAAAGAAAAAAGGTAAAGTAAAATAAAAATAAGAAAAAAAATCCCACTTTCTATGAACAGGGCAGACATACAGTAGATATGTGGTAAAGGCTGATTCAGTGTTTTGCATTTTTGAAGAAAAAGGGCATTTGCTCTGAGGTCACCCTTGTTAGGTGGCGTGAGGAGTATATTTTTCCAGAAGCTCATCTGGAGAACTTGAGAGCTCTCTCTGATCAGGAGGAAGATCTTTGACATTTTCCACTCTCCCTGGCATCTACAGGATGCTGTTGCTTCTCGCAGAAAGCTTCACAAGGCTCGTAACTCTGACTGCTCCCCAGCAGTTGGGCTCATGAGGATAATACACTCAGTGGCTTGATCTTGGGAACTGTCAGGGCAGAGGGGTGCATGTCTTTCTACATAAAGCACAGGTCTGCTCAGTTTGACATTGGGAAGGAAAATCATGCTCCATCTCAGGTCTTCAGCAAACGCAGCTGAATAAATAAAAATGTGTGCATAAAACAGCAGGGAGACCGTGAAGAGTGGCTTTTTTGGCGTGTTGGGAAGACGTTTATGGTTGGGAACTTAGTGACCAAAAAGCAAGACGGCCTCAAAATGAGAAAAGCTGGGGGAGGAGGTCATCTGGAGGAAGAGCTTCACCACGGCCGAGGGCGATGAATCGAGCAGTTGAACCGCCCAGCCCTGCGTGGGCCTTGGAAGTCCCGAACAAGAATCTTATTGACCCTAAGCAGACAACCCTGAACTTTAACAGAGCTGGGATGGAAAGCCCGCACAAGGGCCTACAGTTTCCAGAATGAACAACACATTTATTTCTCCCTCCCTCCACAGGAGGACAAGGAAGAGAGCGAAATGAAAGTGTGGGGGATGGTGGGGGAGAAAGGAAATGTAGTGAGCGAGTTCCAGGGCCTCAGGGTGATAGCCACATTCCTCTAAGGGATGCACACCCCTCCCAGCCCTGGGGGTTGATAAATGTCACTGAGGTTGGCACACTGGGGCCTTGCCGTTGTTGATTGTTATTTCCTCAAGCCTGTGGCTGGACCCTGAAAGGGTGTGTCTGGAGGACAGTCGCTGATAGCCTCCAGTGTGCTTAGCACCTTGTTGGACACCCAAATCTATAAAACTTGACCCTTGACCAGAAAGAGCTTCTGCCTAGCCTCAGAGATAGACACACACCCAGACAACTGTGCGCAACTGGTTTTGACAGTCCACAGCCTAGGGAGGCAGATGCCAGCAAGAGCTGAGTGCCGCTGGTCACGGTGGCTTTATGGAGAAGGGGCCTGGCTGGACCTGGAACAATGATGGATCCAGAGAGGAAGGGAAGGAACATCCTTCCCTTCTGACTCTCTCTCATCCCCCCGCCTATGCTCCTTCAACCCTGGGGCTTCCCCTTCACCTGCCACAGCCTGGAAGAAAAGGAGGGTATCAACTTTGTCCTCAGCAGACAGCACCAAGAGCTGCTCTCCCCAACACATCTGGCTGGCCCACCCACTCCCCGACGGGCAGGCACCATGGCTGCCTGGTTCACCACGGTGTCTGATGGTTTTTCGCATCTCCACCATCCGGTGCCTACATCGACAGGTCCTGTGGGCTCTCCCTATCTCGTGTCTCCAGTCCACTCTTTCTCTTCATCCCTACACCCTTTGCCTTGTGGTGTATGAAGGACTGAAGGGCAGGAGCCATGACTCAATACACTTTCCTGGCTCCCTGGGAATGACTACAGCCAATGGATGGATGGCAGACACAAGTGCTTTGAACTTGGACATGCTTGGATATGATCCCCCATGCCACTACTCATCAGGGATGTGGTCAAATGAGGTTGTCATTCAGCCTCCTTAGCCCATTCCCACAGCTGTGCACTTGCAGGGTGGTTGTGAGAATTCGGGGGTGTAGGGGCAAAGCTAATGGCATGGTGCCCAGCCGCCATGATTAGCTCACACCTTCATCATTCCATATGCACTAATGAGTTTATCTAACTGGCCTTCCTGCCTCCACTGCCAGTCCCCTCCCATCCATGCTCCCCACAGCTTCAGGATTATTCTCTCGAGTCTGCTTAAAGAACAGCCTTGCATGGCCCCGCAGAATAAGGCACCAACTCCTGAGCAGAACGATGAAGCCCTCTTCATCTGCATCACCCCCAGTCCACAGTTCTGGCCTCAGAGCCCACCTTCTCCCCTTTGAGGCCCACCCCCACCCACCTCCATGCTCCATGTTCCCCTGATACACAGAGACACTGGGTGGTTTCCCAAACACACATGTACTTTCAGGGCTCAAGTTTTCTGAGCATCTCTTCCCTTTTTCTTTTTTTTTTCTTTTCTTTTCTTTCTTTCTTTTTTTTTTTTTAAGAAGGAGTCTCACTCTGTTGCCCAGGCTGGAGTGCAGTGGTGTGATCTCGGCTCACTGCAAGCTCCGTCTCTCAGGTTCAAGCGATTCTCCTGCCTCAGCCTCCCGAGTAGCTGGGATTACAGGTGCCTGCCACTACCCCCGGCTAGTTTTTGTATTTTTAGTAGAGACAGGGTTTTGCCAGGTTGGCCAGGCTGGTCTCGAACTCCTGACCTCAGGTGATCTACCCACCTTGACCTCCCAAAGTGCTGGGATTACAAACATGAGCCACTGCACCCAGCCATCCCTTTTTCTTAAAATGCCTCTGCCCCTTTCCAGTGAGCTTCTATGCATTCCTCAATGACGAGCTACAATTCCTTACCCTGATAAACTCAGAGTTTGCCCCACTTTCCTTATTGCATTGCTGGTCCTTGTAGACATCCCTGGATTAGTTCTCTTCTCACCCTGGGTTCACTAGGCCTCTGGAAGGGCTGAGGACCCCTTGGGGTCACCTTTGTCTCCCCAGGGCCAGGCCCAGCTCTTTCTACCCTTTGGCTTGGTACATATTGGCTCATGTGGAATAGAAACAAAGGCTATTTTCCAGGAATTGGGCGGCTTTTGGGAATAGCCAAGGATGCGGAAGTGAAAACATACTTACAGTTTTTATGGGTTTTTTTTTTTTTTTTTTTTTTTTTTCCTGAAGCGGCAGTGGAGGGACAGCCTTGAGAAGTTCAGAATTCAGGAAAAATGCAGCTTGAGACCCCAATTGCCTTACAAGGCCCTTTCACTTTCCCTTGTCCCCTGAAGCTGAGTTCAAGGCTCACTGTCGTTGTCCTCAATTTATTTTCCCTGGTTTGGCTTCTTTAAGCTCACTGCTTTTGAGTTCCTGCAGCCGACAGGAAAGTCATGAATAGTGTTAGAAACAAAACACAACACAAGCTAAGGCCTTTTAATTGGGAGAACATGCTTTATTCTTTCTATTAAATGCTTGTGTGGGCCAGCCTAGTAGATGCTGAGTCAATGCTCGTGGACTTCATAGTTGGAAATGTTTGTTTGCAGACCATCAGGGCTCACATTTATAAAGCTGGATTATGGTCCCTCCTGACTTTATCTCAGGCAAGAGTTGAAATTTTGCCATCATCGTGCTCCTTTCATTTCCTTGTTCAGTTCAGTTTCCCCACCTTGGTGTTGTCTCCCGTTCTTCTCTGGTTCGGCTCAGTCATCCAGGCCCAGCAGCACCATTGCCTTGGATGAGGGTGCAGTGATGCTGGCAGTGTGGCTCTTGGCCCTTGGTGAGCAAGTCTGGTCACAGCAGAGCACGGGGCTGAGGTCCCCAGCTCCAACAGAGAAGCTCCCCTGGGTCAGATGGTGGGTGCCCTACTGGTTAAGGTTAAGGTCAACAGGGCAACTTTTGCTGGGTGATGCCCATGGTAACTGATCCTGCCGATGCTTCTCTGTCTGCTGAGAAGCTCCTGTGACCAATGCTCTTTGGGCAAACACTTGACTACCTGGAAGAGCTTCGTCTCTGCCCTGCACTGTGGTGTGCTCAGTGCCAGCCCCCCTCCCTCCCTTCTTGCTGGTTATTTGTAAATCTGCTTAGTGTCATGGTGGGATTGACCAGCAATGCCAGGGAGACAAGGGGGCGGGGTGAGGTGAGCAAATGAGTGCAGGCTTCCCACAAAGTGCCTGTTTCTCCTTAACCACTGACTCGCCCCTAGACTGACACAAATGAAGGGCTGCCCATGCAGACGGAGAGCTCATGCTGGTCTGGAGCAGAGTGATCACAAAGAAAGCAGGAGGTGCCAAGGGTTCTAGATGGTGGGCAGGTTGCTGGGGTTCAAGTTTCAGAACAGCTCATTCGTGCGGTAAACTCTAGGAGTTGGTTTCATGGAGACCATTTGGGTGAAGAATTGTTTGGGTTCTCAGTGTTGCAACTGTATTATGTAAGCTAGATAAGTGGAGGAGATGCTTTTAAAAATCCCGTCTGTTCCAATATTTTAGCTAGATAGGACCTGCCAGATACCTGGATTTTTAGTGGACTTCTCTTTGCTCTTAATCCAGGCCACAGAATTCTTTCATGTACAAAGTAAGTGGATAGATTTGCTTTGCTTTCATTTACTCGTTTAGTCAACAAATGTTTATTGGACATTGTGCTGGGCCCTGGAAACATGAGCTCCACACAAAGCCTGTCCTTGGAGCTTGCAGCTAAATGGTGACACAGACAGCTACACCATGATGCAGTCAGAGCTTTGAGAGGGTATCTCAGTTTCTTATTGCTGCGGTAACAAATTACCAAACTTAGTGACATAAAGCAACACGAACTCATTAATTTACAGTTCTGGAGATCAGAATCTGAGAGGGGGCCACAGGGCTCTATTCCTCCTGGAGGCTCTAGGAAAGAATCTACTTCTTCACCTTTTCCAGATTCCAGAAGCCACCTGTGTTCCTTGGCTCGTGGTCCCTTCCTCTATCCCCAGAGCCAATATGGTAGCATCTTATCTCCCTGACTCTTACCCTCCTACCTCCCCCTTATAAGGGCCCCTGCGATTACACTGTGATCGCCTGCACAAACCAGGATGATCTCCTTGATTAAATCACATCTGTGAAGTCCCTTTGCCATGTCAAGTAGCACGTTCACAGATTCGGGGGGTTAGGTCATGGACATCATTGGGGGCCCAATATTTAGCCCATCACAGAGGCCAGTGCTGGTAACATGGGATTATCTGTTAAAGAGGTCCAGAGAAGGTGTCTCGGGAGGAATGTTATCTAGACCAAGACCTGAGGTGTTACAGCGGGTAGCTCGTTAGGTTTGAGCCGGGCAGGAGAGGGCTCCCCACCCCGCCCCACACACTAGGCGTGTTGGATGACCACCAGGTGATGGTCAGGCAGTTGTTAACTGTTTCTCTAAAGGAATGATTGGTCACAGCCAGTGCCAGGGAAAGGCAGGCTCCTCATAGAAAACACCTGAAACCAATCAGCAGCTTCCCAATAAGATCTCAGGAGTAGGAGAAGCAAGGCGAGATCCCGGAAGCATGCCAGCGTAGAAAACCCCAAGTAAAGCGGTCAAGCCTCACACTTGGTTTCTCAGGTCGCCTATGTAGCCGTCTTCCAAGTTGGACTTTGCTTCTTTTCCTTTCCTTACTGTTCTAAAGCTTTTAATAAACTTTCACTTCTGCTCTGAAACTTGTCTGTTTCCCCTCCTGCCTTATGCCCTTCAAATTCTTTCTTCTGAGGAGGCAAGAATTGAGGTTGCTTCAGATCCGTACGGATAACTACCACTGGTAACAGAGGGACAAGTGTGATTTAGCAGAGGGGGAGAAGACCATGATGTATGAAGTCCAGGGAAGGAAAGAGGGGTGCAGTGTCTGTGCTGTGGAGTATGACAGTGACCACGGGTGAGGCTGCTGCAGTCTGCAGGGCTTTGGAGGCCAGGTAGGGCTTCTGAGGAACCAGGTGTGGCCTTTATTTTTTCCTTCTTTTTTGGTCTGGAGTCTTGCTCTGTTGCCAGGCTGGAGTGCAGTGGTGTGGTCTCAGTTCACTGCAGTCTCCGCCTCCCGGGTTCAAGCGATTCTCTTGCCCTAGCCTCCTGAATAGCTGGGAACACAGGCACACGCCACCAAGCCCAGCTAATTTTTGTATTTTTAGTAGAGATGGGGTTTCACCATGTTGGCCTGGATGGTCTCGATTTCCTGACCTTGTGACCCACCCGCCTCGGCCTCCCAAAGTGCTGGGATTACAGGTGTGAGCCACCGCGTCCGGCCCAGGTGTGGCTTTTAATCATGGACAACCTGTGAAGAGATTTACTTTAAAGTCATGCAGCCAAGACGAGGCTGAGAACCATAGAACTTCAGAACTGGAAGGAACTTTACAAAGCATTTGACCTAAAAGACCTAAGAAGTAAATGGGCCCAAAGCCCCCAGAGAGGATCCGGATGAGAGGAACCCTCATTCTAGCCACAGCTCTAAGAGCAGAGCTCAGCGGCCCTCAGAGCACTTTGGAGGTAGTACAGTCTTAGTTTTCACAAGCACCCTGTGAGTGCAGACGTTTGCAGTGGAGGAGATAGAAAGTCAGCCGACGAGGCCATGGTCACTCGTCCAGCACCTGGTAAGCCTGGGGCTTCAGCGGAGGCTGTTTCTCTCCAAGCCAAGGGCCTGGTTCTCTCTCCCTGTGGCCCTGGAGCTGAGAATCCCATCTTCTGCCCAGTCGCCCCAGACGCTGCCAGACCTCACACCAAACCCTTCCTCTTGGGACCAGAGGGTTCGAGATGTATCTGAGCTGGGCCTTTGGAGAGAGGGCAGCCACTGTGAGTTTCTTCTGTTTCCTGTCCCTAGCCCTGGAACAGCTGCTGACGGAGCTGGATGACTTCCTCAAGATTCTTGACCAGGAGAACCTGAGCAGTACAGCCCTGGTGAAGAAGAGCTGCCTGGCGGAGCTCCTCCGGCTTTACACCAAAAGCAGCAGTGAGTGTGGGCCCCGGGCGGTGCAGAGGCCTCCACGCAAATAGAGATGGCTGTGAGTCAGTGCGGGCTGCCATAGCTAAGGACCACAGCCTGGGTGCTATAAACAACACTTCTTTTCTGATGCTTCTGGAGGCCAGAAGTCTAACATCAAGATATCAACAGGTTTGGTCCCTTCTGAGGCCTCTCTCCCTGGCGTGCTGATGGCTGTCTTCTCCCTGTGTCCTCACATGGGTTTTCCTCTGTGTCTGTGTCCCAATCACCTCTTCTTATGTAATTAACTTTTTTGAAGCAGAGGCTCGCTCTGTCACCCAGTCGGGAGTGCAGTGGTGCGATCATGGTTCACTGTAGCCTAAAACTCCTGGGCTCCCAAGTAGCTGGGTCTACAGGTGCATGCCACCATGCCCAACTATCTTTTTTTTTCTCGTATTTGTTTTTTGTAGAGATGGGATTTCACCACATTGCCCAGGCTGGTCTCGAGCTCCTGGGCTCAAGCCAGGCACCCTGCCTGGGCCCCTCAAAGTACTGTGTGAGCCACTGCACTCAGCCCTAATCTCCTCTCCTCTCTCTCTCTCTCTTTGAGACGAGGTCTTGCTCTCTTGCCCAGGCTGAAGTGCAGTGGCATGATCTCAGTCCACTGCAACCTCCACCTCCCAGGTTCAAACGATTCTCCTGCCTCAGCCTCCAGAGTAGCTGGGATTACAGGTGCCCGCCATCACGCCCGGCTAATTTTGTATTTTTAGTAGAGATAGAGTTTCACTATGTTGGCCAGGCTGGTCTCAAGCTCCTGACCTCAGATGATCCACCCACCTCGGCCTCCCAAAGTGCTGGGATAACAGGCTCAAGCCACTGTGCCTGGCCCTAATCTCCTCTTTTTATAAGGATATCAGTCATAGTGGATTAGGGCCACCCTAATTATCTTGTTTTAACTTAGTTACCTCTTTGAAGACCCTATCTCCAAATGCAATCATATTCCGAGGCATACTGGGTACTAGGATTTAATATATGAATTTTGAGGGGACACACTTCACCCCATAACAATGGTGCAGGACTGACCCGACTTGGGCCGGAGCCCCAGAAATCTCTGGCCACTTGACACAGCAGCCCATGAGTGAGATTTTAAATGAAGTATTTTCAAAGCACTCTTCCCTGCTGGTTGAAAGTAGAGATGCAATAATGAACTATAATAATAGCTAGGGCTTACTGAACATTCTCATGAGTATATGTAATAACCCATTTCATCTTTAAGACATCCCTGTGAGGCTGGTGCTATTGTTATAGAGGGGAAAACTGAGACCTGGGGAGTTTAACCTGGCCTATATTACACAACCCAAGGGAAAACGTAGTTGGAAGACTTTGTAAATTACAGAACCCTGAATCCATAATTTTTCTGTCTTTTTAAAATTGAGATCATTTACTTATAAAGTGCACATATGTGAAATAATCAATTCAGTGAGTTTTGATAATTGTATACCCCTGTCTCCTCATCACCCAGAACAAGATATAGAACATTTCCATTATCCAGAAAGTTCTGTCTTGGCCATTCCCAGCCGCCGAACACAAGCAACCATGGTGCTGATTAATGTTGCCTGTGCTGGAGTTCTGTATAAATGGATTCATATGATGTGTACTGTATGTCTGGCTTCTCTGGAGATTCATTCATCCATCCTGTTGTGTGTCTGTAGTTTGTTCCTTTTATCACTGAGTAGTATTCCATTCTGTGAATATATCACAATCTGTTTATCCTTTCACTTAACTGATGGCCATTTGGGTTGGTCACAGATTTGAACTATTACGAATGAGGCGGCTAGGAACATTCTTGAAAAAATCTTCTTGTGGACATATGGTTTTATTTCTAGCAAATTCAGATTCCTTCAAAAAAGGAAAACCCTTTTTGTGAAGTCGTAACAGTTGAGCTGATTTTTATGTCAGATGTTTAAGAACTGGAAATGCTGTTTGGGGACAGTCAGGGACCGTGTAGGGGCATCTAATCCATCTGCCTCCCAGCGGGAACAGGTCAAGTCCTGCCAGGGAAGGGAAGTCTCCACCTGCCCCGGCCATCACAGTCCAGAAATGCTTCCTTGTGTCCAACCTGAATCTGCCAGACTACATTTCGAGGACTTTCCCCTTCCCTGTTCCCTGTGGAACTAGTTTCTATTCTCTGAATAAGCAGTCGTAAAGCTGAGGCATGTTGCTATATGCCCATCTGCCTTCTCTTCTGGAGGAATCATCTGCCCTAGCCTCTCATCAGAGGTGTTTTCCTTCAGCCTTTGCAGCTTCCCATGCTCCTGAAGGCTTTGTAGGGAGCGTCCGCCTGCCTGCCGCCACGAGTGCTGGTCAGCAGCACATCAAAGCAGCCCACCGTGGGAACGCAGATGGGAAATCCACATTACAAAGCGGGAAAGTGAGAGGGGGATGGTTCACTCCATGAAGGATTTATCAGTGGAATCCTCTAAAAAGCACACTCCCCACACCACTTCGATATGCTCCACCTTGAACACACAATGATTAAAAAACGCTTCTGTTGGGAACGGAAACCACCTGTTTGTGATAAGTCTGACCCGTGGTTCTTGGTGCTAACCACTCTGGCAGCGCCTCCTATATGTGGTCTCTTTTTTGAATGAACCTGTGATGTGGCTTCTTGTAGGATGACCTTTTTGTTCTGCCCTTGATCAGCTCTTATAAAGTCAGACCTTCCCCTTCTCCTTGGACTCTGCAGCTCGTAGAGGGTGGGAAGCTGCTGAGAACTGGTCATGGGTTCCCCAAGGTGAATCACCTACAGAGTGCCACCCATGCACAGCCACACTGAGGCCTGGGGCCTGTATTCTCAGAAGCGAAGCCCACTTGTTAATAGCCACTGTTTAACAGAACTTCCCTTCCGGCCCTCTCTGTAGCCCTTAGACTGCAGAGTGGGTACAATAGCAGCCAATATTTATCGTGTACTTTCTGTGTCCCTGTACTTAATGTACTAAATGACATGGATGACATCATTCATTCCTTATCCCAAACCTTATTCCCATTTTACCAGCAAGGAAACCAAGCCTCTGAAAGTCACTTGCCTGAGGGCACACAGCTGTAAGGGCAGAGCCAGGGCTTGGGCCTGGACAGGTGGACCTAACCTTGTCTCCCCCTGCTCCATTGCACTGCAGTAACTGTTGTGTCGCACAGGACAGAATCTTAAACAGACATACCACACCTGAAATTACAGCATTCTTTCCCTTGCCCTCCCAGACCCACCTCTACCCAAAAATTAGCTCAGCCTGTTGAGACTTGTAGGTGGAGGCAAGATGATCATCTCAAGATAGCCGTGGACCACGCAGGCTGAGCTGCTGGGATTTCCACACATTTTGGGCAGGATGTGTATGTGTGCATTTATACTTCGCAAAGGGAATTGTCTCTTCTGAGTTTTCTGATCTTTGTTTTTTGGTTTTTTTTTTTCTCGGTGTAACAAATTTTTCTACCCTCTTTGCTTTTTATCTGGGTGGAGAGGTCCAGGCATAGACTAAGATCTGTTTTTTCAGGGCCTGGCTCCCTGTGGTCTGTTCCAGCCTTCATCAGTGAGAGCTGTGTCTCTACCATACCAGCCCTTGTTCCTGCCTCACACTCTTACTCCCACCCTCAGAAGTTCCAAGGACGTTACAGTGGCTGCCCCTCTGATCAAAAGCACTTCAAATGCTCTGTATCCAGTGGTAGCAAACAGGTTCATGTTCCTCCTTCCCACCCTACACCAGTTCTCTGGGAAGGACCATCCTCTGCAGACCTCCAAGCACTTTGAGCTCATCTTCCCAACAGCTTCAGGCCGCAGTCATTTCCCACCCACTGTGTAACGATCAGATTCAGGTATGTCTCTCCTGCCAGACTGTGGAGTTCACAAAGGCAGCGGTAACATCTGTTTTCTGCTGTATCCCCAACACTTAGCACAGTGCTGATGCTGAATGCACTTCTTCAGATAGTTGAGTGAATGACAGAAAGTTCTCCAGCCCAAGGCTGCCACCGCCCAGACAGGACTGAGCAGTCTGGCCTCCCTGTCAGCGGCCTCACTGACTAGGGCCAGGTTTACTGTATTTTTCCCACAATTGCAGAAGGTCTTGGGAGCCTCTTACTTCCCAACCTGGATAGTCCTAGATTAGCAACCCTCTAGGAATCAAAACTAAGTCAGCCTCAGCCTGCAGCGCACCCGAGGTGGGCCGACGCACCCTCATGAAGTGGCCAGTGTGAGTTTTCTCTGCAACTTACAAATCGTCATCTTAGAAAGCACCTGCTCAGAATCTAACATTTAAAACAATAACATCTTGTCTTTTATTTTTTTGTATAGGTGTGTGAACTTAGTTAATGATATAAAAAAATAAAACGAACACTGAACACTATTTATGCTCTTCCAGTTCCTCTTCTGATCTTTATCAGCATTATCTGAATATTTTGTGGTTTTCCTCTGTTTTCTGCTTTACATTATTTTTATATTTAGAATTGCTGCATGCACACATTTCCATGTGTTGACAATTCATATACTTTTTCTTTTTTTGCTATTCTGAAACATGTTCTTATAATCAAACTCTAGGTCTTGGATATCTTTGTAAACAGACACAGAGCTACCTTGCTAGTTTTCACGATTGGGTAGAGTTCAATGCTGGGTGAATCCTAATGTTTAACCTATTGGTAGACATTTAAATATTTTTTTTTTTTTTTTGAGATGGAGTCTCGCTCTGTCGCCCAG
>NC_045442.1:19294995-19311971 GCF_002776525.5 Piliocolobus tephrosceles
GGAGTCTCGCTCTGTCGCCCAGGCTGGAGTGCAGTGGCACTATCTCAGCTCACTGCAAGCTCCGCCTCCTGGGTTCACGCCATTCTCTTGCCTCAGCCTCCTGAGTAGCTGGGACTACAGGCGCCCACCACCAAGTCCGGCTAATTTTTTGTATTTTTAGTAGAGACAGGGTTTCACCATGTTAGCCAGGATGGTCTCGATCTCCTGACCTTGTGATCTGCCCACCTTGGCCTCCCAAAGTGCTGGGATTATAGGTGTGTGCCACCGTGCCTGGCCATATTTTGTATTCTTTAAAAAAAAAAAAAAATTCATGCAATATTGTAGTGAATGTCCTTAAATACAATTTTCTTTAAAGGCTAGAGTTTATTTGTAGGATAAGTTTCTGGCAGTAGAAATGCTGGGTCAAAGAATATGTACACAAAAATGTATCCTCCAAAATCATCTCTAAAATGGCCATGCCAATTTATACACTCTTCAGTAATCCATTTAGTTTTTAAACATGACTTTCTGTTGTATATGTTGATGTGCCATGGTTTGTTACCATTTTCCTGTTGTTGAGCCTTTCACTCCCGTCCCATGTTTTAAGCTGTGATTTTTCGTCTTAGTTATAAGGTTACCTTACTTTTCCAAACCCCCTAGTATCTGAGTTTTGTACTCTTGAAAACTGAAGAGTTTGGTTACAACAGGCAATATTTCATCATGATTGTTTTCCATACTATGCAGACAAGAAAACGGAGGCACAAGGGTTAGGTGCTTTACCCAGAATTATGCCATTATAGCAAAGCGTTGGTTGAGACGCCCTCTCCTGCCTCTCCCTGCAGGGCACTTTTCCCCTCTGCCATGCTCTGGAGAAGGGACTGACCCAGCCCCGTTTGAGTCTCAGTGGGTGGGAGTCTGTGAGTTTCGGTTGGCTCCATTTGTACCTCATAGCTCCCACCATAAACTGCTGCAGTCCCTGGCACAGGGGTGACATTGCTGACTGGTCCTGGCAGGGCAAGGCACTAAGATGACAACCCCAGGTGCCATTCACTGAGGCTGTATCCAGCCCCATCCTGTTCCTCTTGGCTCTTGGGGCCCTGCTTTTGCAGGCCTGTTGGCTGGAGTTTGGGTGGTCTGTGGCCGTGGAACAGAGTGACGCTGAACTGCTTCCTTCGCCGGAGGTTAGAATTGGGTCCTTTGGCTCAGTAACGCGGTCTCCAGCCACTGGAATTTATCAGCCACAAGTTTCTAGGAAATGCAAATTAAGGCTGCAGAAGAAATTCAAGAGGATTTTGACAAAGAGAAACCCTAGGACGAGCTTCCTCTGAAGACTTCTGAAGAAAGGGTCCTTGGGGGATTGGAAGTGGAGCAAGGGTTAGGAGGCCAGCTTTTCTCTGCCCAGACAGGCGTGGGAAAGGTGACTTAACCTGCACGGAAGTGGTTTTAAAGGAGGGCATGGGTTGTGCCACTGCAGGGTATAATCCATAGGGTAGAGCAGGTGGCTGGTGGCTCTTCAGTTCTTATTCTCAGGATACTCACCGCTTTAAACTCAGAACTCACGTGATTTGGCTATTCAGGTCCCCCTTCACCCGTCCAATGGCCCCCTACCTAGAGGCCTCTGAGCTAAACTTCCAGGTCCTCAGTGTGACCTGGCTTATCTACACACACTCGGATTAGCCCATTCAAGTAATTCAGACAGGGTGAGAATGACAGGAAATATTTTACAATTTAAATGAAATGCTAGGAAGCCCAGAGACGTCTCTGCTTGGTGGGATACAGGCACATCTTGAACTTAAGATATCTTTCTTTCTTTTTTTTTTTTTTTTTTTTTTTTAAGATGGAGTCTCACTCTGGTGCCCAGGCTGGAGTGCAGTGGTGTGATCTCAGCTCACTGCAAACTCTGCCTCCCGAGTTCAAGTGATTCTCCTGCCTTAGTCTCCTGAGTAGCTAGGATTATAGGCACGCCACCACGCCTGGCTAACGTTTGTATTTTTAGTAGAGACAGGGTTTCACCACGTTGGACAGGCTGGTCTCCAACTTCTGACCTCAAGTGATCCGCCTGCCTCGGCCTCCCAAAGCACAGGATTTTTATTCCTTAAGTTATCCTTCTGTATCTTACCTGCCCCCGCACCCTCGGCCAGGCTAGAAAACCAGCAGTCAGCAACTTGTCATTTCTCTTTTGGAAATCTGTCAGCTCTTTCCGTGTTAGACTATTCTTTCAATCCACTGAAAATGCTTTGTGCTTTTACTGGAACCCAGGCAGACGAAAACGGCTCTGGGGTAACAGGGTTTCTGGCTGGAGGCCCTTTCTCTTCATGAAGTCACACAAAGCCCGTGTCTCCTTCCTTCTGCAGGCTCTGATGAGGAGTACATTTATATGAACAAAGTGACCATCAACCAGCAACAGAATGCAGAGTCTCAAGGCAAAGGTATGAGGCTGGAATCACTGACGGGATGGCCACTCCCGGGATGAGGGAAGGTCCGAGCTGGTTCTGTCCCACCTCTTCTTCCTCCCAGCCGGCACACAGACCCGCCTGGCGGAGTTATTTTTGGAAGCCACATTTTGGTTGGTGGTATTTTGGGTAGATGTATTTTGGGATGTTTCAACAGGCCACCCCCTCCTTGCCCATTGGATAAGGAATCTGGCCCTAAAACTTTTTGGCTGTTCCCAGCATCATCCCAGGAACAGGAAGTCATAATTCAGATGTTCGAAGAAAGCAGCTGTGTGTGGTGCTGATCCCACGGTTCTGCCTTTATGTCTTTTGATAGAAGTCTGTTTTGAGGAAGAGGAGAGAGAAATAAATGGTGGTGTCAGCAACTGCCTTAATAGTCACAGATGATGTTTGAAGGTGCTGTCTTTGGTGGGACGTTTTGTCTCCCATGGGAAGGACATATGTTGTCTTCCATGGTGCCTCCCTCTTCTGCTCTGTTCTGCTCTCTGCTTCTCCCTTAAAACCTCCAGGGAGGGACCTGGCAAGACCCCGGGGAGGCCCAGAGGCATGCAGAGCTGCCTAGTTGCAGAAGAGGCAGGCTAAGAAGCTCCATCTCCTAACTCCCAAGCCTGTGACTCAAACACAAAGGCTTAGAGAGGGGTGGGAACACAGCATTGCAAAGCACTCAGTCCCGTCAAAGGCTTGTCTTCGAGACATCAGCCACCAAACCCCCGAGGTCAGGCCTGCCTGAGACTGTCTGTCCCAGGGCTGGTGAAATGGACAGGCTCAGAGGTGTCTTTGGCACCTTTCCTTACAAGTGCACCGAGGGTTGGTGGCCTCACTTCCCCAGTGTGGCTCCTTCACTTCCTGCCCCTCACCAAGCCTGAGACATGGCAGAACTCATCCAGATGAGGTTGGCCACTCTGGTGGGGGTCGCATGCCTTCCGGGTACACTGTGGGAGGAAAGAGCCATAATCACAGGGTCCGTGCTGAGAGTGGCTCAATATAGTGGTCACCAGACAGCTCCTCTGCTGGCCGAAGCTCTGTGGCCAGACCATTTTCTTGACGTGGGGTGGGTAGGGGAGCAGGTACAGAGGCTGCCAGAAACCCCAGGCACATGGCTGGGGCACTCCTGTACCCTATTCTTGGAGGAAAAACAGCTTCGGCTCCAGAGACGGCCTGCCTGGGTAATTAACACCTCAAAAAGAGGTGCATGTGCATGTGACTGGGCGTTCCTGAGGACGGAGACCCTGTGTGAGGCTGCTCACCCCTCACCGAAGCCTTCTCCTTTTGCTGCCCGCAGTGCCTGAGGAGCAGGGCCTGCTGCCCAATGGGGAGCCCAGCCAGCACTCCTCGGCCCCTCAGAAGAGCCTTCCAGACCTCCCGCCACCCAAGATGGTAAGTGTCAGTCCAGGACCCCTGATTTCCCTGACGTGAGCCCCTTGAACTTCCAGTTGTCCTCACAGGTGTCAGCTCACTCAGTGTCTGGCATTTTCTGAGCAACTACCGTGTTCAGGGACTGGGACAAGGCGCGGGTAGGGACAGAGCAAGGGTAAACCTTGGGGGTTGGACAGAGCAAGGGGGGATGTGCTTGGGGCCGCAGTACTCCGGATGCTGAGGGTGATGGGTCTGGGGAAATTTGATTGGGTGCCACCTGACGCTACTCAGGCTCTTTATCCAGTATCGTGTGACAGGGCCATGAACGGCTGTGGTCATCAGCCTAGGCCATAGTGACCTTTAAAAAATTTGTAAGAGCCAGGTGTAGTGGTGCATGCCTGTAGTCCCAGCTACTCAGGAGGCTGAGGCAGGAGGATTGCATGAGGCCAGGAACTGGAGGCTGTAGTGCACTGTGATCACACCTGTGAATAGCCACTATAGGCCAACCTGGACAACATAGCAAGACCCCATCTCTAAGATATAAAATAAGTGAATAAATAAATAAATAAATCCCCTATGTTGTTCTGGAGTTAAAAGCAAAGGAAAAGTAAAAATTCATAAATCATATCATACTGCACTTCCTGCTTGAACCTTACCAATAGTTCTTATTAAACATAGAAAAAACAAAATCCCATTCCTTAGCATGGCCTCAGGGCCTACGATCTGGCTCAGCTTCATGGTCCTGCCTCCTCATACAGGGTCTTCACTGGCCTCCCTTCTGCCCCTGGATTCTGTCACTGTGGTCAGGCCTGCGTTAGGGATTTTGCGCCTCCTGGGCCCCTACCAATTTCTCATCTCTCCAGAGTTCTTAAGAGAGACTTCGGCTGGGTACGGTGGCTCACGCCTGTGATCCCAGCACTTTGGGAGGCCGAGGTGGGCGGATCATGAGGTCAGGAGATTGAGATCTTGGCTAACACGGTGAAACCCCATCTCTACTAAAAATACAAAAAATTAGCCAGGCGTGGTGGCGGGCACCTGTTGTCCCAGCTACTCGGAAGGTTGAGGCAGGAGAATGGCGTGAACCCAGGAGGCAGAGCTTGCAGTGAGCCGAGATCGCACCACTGTACTCCAGCCTGGGCGACAGAGCGAGACTCAGTCTCAAAAAAAAAAAAAAAAAAAAGGAGAAGAGACTTCTGCTGCCTTGGCTAAGTAAGGCATCCCTCCCCCATCTGCACCGGGGTTGCTGTCTACCCACCACCCAGTTACCCGCTCCATGGCTTGTGCTACTGGAACAGTCTTGTTTACTGTCTCCTTTCCTGATGTCAGCTCCTGAGGACAGGGACCTTGTCTCTCATTTACTATTTTGTGTCCAGTATCTGCAGACATGGACAGAGGTAGGCCATACATAAATATCCATTAATTTGGATGGATGGAGTTGTAAAATCGTATGGATGTGGGTTCAAATCCCAGTTCTGCATGCCACTAGCTCTTTGGCCTTGAGCAAGTTATTTAAAGTCTCTAACCCTCTGTTTCCTGGTTTATATGGAAGAAGTGCTCACATCTGTCTCATCAGATGGGCTTATTCAATGGGTTAAGGCTGGCAGCCCCTCACCACTGTGTGCGGCATACTGTGCTAGTATTCAGTGAGATAAGTGGTAGTATTTATATTTTAAGGGTGAGGAAACCTAATGTCACACAGTCTGTAAGTGACAGAGTCAGCATTTGAACCCAGGTTCTTTCCCCTGTAGGGCGTGGCTGGGGAGGGATCCTGGGGCAGGACTGGGGTCTCAGCTTAGAAGGGTTTATATGGGTAGCCAGGGTATCTGGGGTCAGCGCCAGCAGGAAGCTAAGCTCCCGCCAAGTGGCATCACCTGATCTGTGGGCGCATGTTTCCGTGGAAGGGATCCCAGCCCCAGGATGGCTCTGGACCGGCCCTTTCATTTGTGCCTTCCTGGCGGGCAGGGGCCACAGCTGAGGATCTGACTCCACCATGTGTGGTGGGTGGGCAGTTCCGGAGAACCGGGGACAGTGTCCCACTGCGTGCCGTCCCTTGAGCTGGGTGACAGCTGGTGGGGACTCCTCATCTCAGGCTGAGTGAGGCTTGATGTCAAGACTGAACCTGAGTCCCTGGTGTCCCTGTGATGCCAACAGTGCCAGTCACTGTTACACGCTGAGCCTCAACCCCATCCCATGCACACACACCATCCGCCCACCACCCAGCACGGAATAGGTATTTTCGTCACTGTTTTTCATATGAAGAAACAGACTCAGAGTTAAAAACCACTGGCCAAGGTCCCACAGTTGGGAGGTACTAGGCCAGGATTTAAATGCAGGTTTTTGTTGTTGTTGTTCCCAATTCCTCCCCCAGCTTGGGCCTCCCTGACATTTGCTCCTGTCTATAGCAGAACAAGGGCTCAAGCTATGCTCCCTCCAGCGCCAGGCTCCCCTCACTTTCAGCCCCGATACTTGGGGGAACAGCACAGCGCCTCTGCTGTCCCATTCATATGCTGATGACTTTAACCAGAGGTTTTCTGGTGTGGCCCAGGCATTGCTTGCTGGGTGGTGGGAGTGGAAAGGTGGCTGTTCTGAGCCACGGCTGGAACTTTTCTATCCTAAATCCAGCGTCTGATTCTGACCAAAGTACCTTGGGCTTTGCTAGTGGAAGGGCCATCGTCTGCCCCACCAGGGACAGCTGCGGGTGGGTCCTCAGCTGGTGGGTAGGGGCAGAGTTTCACGAGCACTGAGTACTGTGTGAGTTTTCGAGAAATTGTGTTTTACAAACAGCATGGACTGAGGGGCCCAGGGTCTGGGACCTGGCTATAGCTGTAAGTTAATTGGGCCATGGTGAGTCCCTGTGGGCCCCGGGATTCTCGTGCTGGCTTCTGCTCCTCGGCCAGTGCCCTGTGCCTCAGACACTGAGTGTGGAGAGGGACACGTGGCCCCCTCTAGAGTAGACTTCTTGGATTGTCGTCTGTGATTAGGGCTTGTGTCCTGTTTGAAAGAAACTGGTGCCGCAGTTGGGGAAAATATCAGCACCCAGGAATGGCCCGATCCCAAGGTGGCCTTTCAGCCAAGTGGTAACTGCCTGTGGACAGCTTCCAGGCTCCAGGGAGACTTTTAGCAAGGCCAGCTGAGTTGACAGGAAAAGGCAGCTCCCTCCCACTTTGTGGACTTTGCTGTGAAGGATCAGAGACGGGCGTGGACTACGAGTCCCCTGGCTAGGTCCCTCCTGGTCTTGTGCAAGGCACCCAACTACCCCAGGGGGTTCCAGATGTGGTATGGGGATGTAGGTGGTGTCCACCAGGCACTCTCCCTGTCCTTGCCCACACACACGAGCACACGTCCTCACTCCCTCAGGCCTCCTCAGGTTGAATCAGGCTGAAGCAGCCATCACTCTTAGTCCAAGGCCCCCAGAGGAGCAGCGTCAGGGCAGAGCCATGTCTGTGGCTCTGAAGGAGGAGGAGAACCAGAGCAGGGAGAGGCCGTGGCCGCCGGAACCCCATGGCCATGCTAGCCAGACCATCAACTGTGGCCAACAAACATCTGTTTCTGCTGCAAGGACCACAGCACCTGGCTGTGTAGACAGCAGCCTGGAGAGGCCACAGCTGCCTGAGTCACTGTCCAGCTGAGGCTGGAGCCCTGAGCCTGGAGTGCCCTGTGGCCTCTCTTCCTCAGACAGAAAACCCGTCCCTTCCTCCCCTGATCCCAGAACTTCAAGGTGTCAGGAAGGTTTCTCCACCTGAGGGCTGGGCCCTGCACAGCTGCCTGGCCCTGGACTCACTGGCCCCTTCTGCAGCACCTGGACGTCCGCCTGGGGTCCTCAGGGCCTACGGCTGGGCCGGGATCATGCCTCGGTCACAGGCTCGGGATGCTTGTCGGCCACGAGCCCAGATGTCCTCACTCCAACCCCTACAGACTCAGTAGAGAGTAGGTCTGTCCAGCGATAGAAGGGGCAGCCAGGGGTTTGGAGTGACCTCGTGGGTGTGGACAGTGACTCAGGGCGCTGTAGCCTCTCCAGGCTGCTGTCTACACAGCCAGGTGCCGTGGTCCTTGCAGGAGAAACAGATGTTTGTTGGCCACGGTTGATGGTCTGGCTAGCATGGCCATCTCCACCCCATCATCCCTCCAAGGCCTGGCCACGCGCTGGCCTGCTCTTGTATGAGCTGCTCTGTGGGGGAAGCCACTTAATCCCTAAAAGGACGTTGCCATGGCTAGCCTGGGAGGCTGGGCCCGGCCTGTCCACTCACCCCTGCCTGGGAGCCTTCTGCAGTGTACTCTGGGGCGGGGTGGTTAGAGCTGTGAGGACACCTTGGGTCCTCTGAGCCACCCCTCATCAGCTCTTGTGTCTAGTCTAAGCCAGGGATTGGCAAACTGGAGCTCACTGGCCAAATCTGATCTGTAACATCCTTTAGTAAACAGTGTTTTATTAGAACACAGCCAAGCTCATTTAGTTGTATTAGTCTGTGGACTTCTGAGCTACAGCAAGCAGTAGAGTTGAATAGCTGAGATAAGACAGAGGTCCCGAGTGACCCACAGATCCCTAAAACATTTACTTTTTGGCCCTTTCCTGAAAAGATTTGCGGGCCTTTGGACCTCTGGTCTGGTCAATCCTGCCGAGCCTGACTCCCTCACACAGTCCCTTCCTCCAAATAGTCAAAGTTTTTCAGGTTTTGATGTTAAATCTCTTCTAGATCTTCATTTAATATTCACATTCTTCCTGAATCCCAGTACTTTGAGAGGTCAAGGCAGGCAGATGACCTGAGGTCAGGAGTTTGAGACCAGCCTGGCCAACATGGTGAAACCCCATCTCTACTAAAAATACAAAAGTTAGCCAGGCGTGGTGGCAGGCGCCTGTAATCCCAGCTACTCAGGAGGCTGAGGCAGGAGAATCACTTGAACCCGGGAGCTGAAAGTTGCGGTGAGCTGAGATCACGCCACTGTAGTCCAGCCTGGGCAACACAGCGAGACTCTGCCTCAAAATATATATATATATATAGAATTCACAGTCTTCACCATCATAATGATAATAATTACAATAATAGTCCTTTCTCCTTAACCCTGTGAGATGATTTGTCTCCTTGAAGCTCTGATAATAGGTCATTGTGTCTGTTTAATCACATGACTCATTATTTAACCCAGCATCCTTGAGAGCTGGGACTCTATCCTGTGGTCTCCTCTGTACCCACCCCCGGAGTGCATTGGTTTATCTTCCACCACACACATATATGTAAAACTTTTCTCCCTTTCTTATTTTTACATTTTATTTTTTAAGTTAGTAAAAACTAATGTGTATTGAACATTGAATAGTGACAGGCATACTTCGATCCTTACAGCAACCCCATGTGACAGATATTTCTACTCTCCCCATCTTATGCCAAGTCCAGAGAGGTCAAGTGAGTTGGTCGGAGTCACACAGCGAGGACGTCCTAGTGTCAGGATTCAAACCTGGTTCTGGAGATCAGACTCCATTCCTGCCCTGCACTGCCTCTGCATAGTGAGCCATTTTCAGATTTTACAGTGTCAACCTACAGGCAAAAAATGGAGGCAAAATAAATATAAGTAGAGAGTTTATTCTGACCAAATTTGAGGGCTACAGCCCAGGAGCACAGATTCAAGTTACCCTGAATCCATGTTCCTATTGGCAGCAGTTACAAGTGAGTTTTCAAAGGAAAAAGAAGAGACAGTTTTTAAGTTGTTTACCAATATTTTACAGTAAAGTACCGTAAGCTATCTATCAGCTAAACATTGTTCTTTGTAGCATAAATTCCAGGAACCTGAAGATAATGGATGAGGCAGCTAGTGAGGAATAAAATGCCTTTAAACAGTTGCCCCCAGGAATGGGGAGGGGAGAAAACGGTGCCCGAAGCCCCATACTCCTGTCTCTCTGGGCTTGATACATTTTGCACACCTGAGTAGCTCAAACTCCTCTGAGCTCTTTTTCTTCTCAACAGCTTAGGAGACACTCAGAAAACACTGCCTGGCTTCACCCTGGACAGGACAGAAGGCCCCCAGGGACAGGCCCTGTGGTGATGGTGACCCCTGGGGAGCTTCTGCAGAAGGGGTTCACTCCTCCCTTTGTCCTGTTCGACTCTCGGGAATCCTGACCTGGGGGGGGGCCAGATCTTGGGTGCCCAGAGCTTTTCTCCAGATGGGACCCACCTGATGGGAATGGAGCTTCTTGGAGGCTGGAGCTGGAGGCCCAGCCAGATCCGGCTATGAGGCCGAGGACCCGCTGGGGAGACCTTACTGCTGTGGCGGGGAGCGGACCCTTTCCCTGTGGACCCTAGGGAGCCTGTTGTTAGTGGACCACGGGCAGTCTGTCACTGTCTCAGCCTTTTCTCAGGCTGCTGGCTGGCCAGGGGGACCAGGAAAGGCTGAGACAGCAAAGATACTGCACCAGGCTGGGGCTGCAAAGAGGGAGGACCCTGTGCTAGCAGTTACCAGTGGCGCGCCCATTGTCTGCTAGGGCCTGGCTGCCAGGCGGGAGCCTGGGCAGAGGTGTGCAACCTGGGTCCCTTCAGTAGTGCATCTGCCGGCCCAGCACAGTGTCAGGTTTGCTTACGAAATGACCAGATTCTTTGATTCCTTCCTTTGTAGGGGGTGCCACGTGCCAGAGGAGGGCTGAAGGCTGTTCTGAGTCTGCCCTGTGCCTCGTGTCAGCTCTGTTGGTACAGGCCCAGATCTGCTGCTGGACCTAGGCTGTGGCCTGGTCTCAGCCAACCCTCTCTGATGCCCTGTCAGAGTCAATCCTCTTCGTCTCAGCTTGCAGGACAACAGTCTGGTAGTTCGACTCCCGTCACATTAACTGCCCTCACTGCCCAACCTGCAGACCCTGGGACTGTGGAGGGGCCCCAGCCAGTGATAACAATGGCCTCCTTGTATTTAACATGGGCCAGGCCCTGTGGAAACACTGTCACGTTTTGTCTCATTGAATTTTCAAAACAACCCTAGTATTATTTTATAAAGAAGGAAAGCAAGGCTCAGAGAGGCTGTCACATACCCAAGGTTAAATCTATGAGGTCCTAAAGCCTGGATTGAAATCAAGTTACATGAACTCCAGGGTCTATATAAACAGATCGTAGAGTCCAAGCCACACAGGACTGGGCTCTGGGGACCCTTGTATCCTCGCCCTGGGGAAGCTGGAAGGGATACTCTTGCAGCCCATGGAGTTTCATGATTCAGAAAGACCCTGGGGGCCGGGCGTGGTGGCTGGCGCCCGTGATCCCAACAATTTGGGAAGCCAAGGCGGGCAGTCACTTAAGTTCAGGAGTTTGAGACCAGCCTGGTCAACATGATGAAACCCCATCTCTGCTAAAAATATAAAATTTAGCCGGGCGTGGTGGCGCTCCCCTGTAGTCCTAGCTACTCAGGAGACTGAGACAGGAGAATCACTTGAACCTGGGAGGCAGAGGTTGCAGTGAACTGAGATCGTACCACTGCACTCCAGCCTGGGTGACAGAGTGAGACTCTATCTGAAAAACACAACAAAAGAGAACCACGTTCAGGGGTGCTTACACATTCATGACCTGTCTCTCATAATAGTAATGCAACAAGTTACCTCTTTTTCTCCCCCACGGTTGCTTTATAAAGGTAGCTTACTGAAGCATAGTTTCATAGTCTAGTGCCTACTGTGCAGGTGGAATAAGGGAAGAACAGAATTATTTCACGTTCTGTGCTTCTAACACAGTTGCAGGTGTTTTTTACTCTACTCGAATTGCACACGTTCCTCCTCATCCCACATAAGCAGCTCAGGGTCATCTTTGAGACTCAGTCCAAAGATCACATCCCCTGGGCATCCTTCCTTTGTCCTAAATGTTCCTCACACCCTCCTCTGGTTCCCACAGAACTCTGACCTTGTCCGTTATAGTACTACTGTATCACAATGCACTTGACCAGGAGCTGTTAAAGATTTACCAGCTACTCAAGCTTATTTTAGGACTGACTCCTGAAGTTTCAATGTGTCCCTCTCAGCTAGCACATAGAAGTCATCCACTATTTGCTGAATGAGTAATTGAACTATATACTATGGTAAAAGTGTAGGATTTAGAAACCTGATCCTCTTTCTCCATGTGCTATTGATTAGCACTTGTCTTTTTAGAAAATATATTCTATATTCTATTTAAAAGCCACAATAGCTATCCTAACAGCCTGGCACTCTCTGGACCATTAAGTGTATGATATAGCATGCACATAATGATATTTTGTGTGTGTGGTAGGGGGGTTGAGCCTCATTTTGCAGGGGAGAAAGCTGAGTCTTGGCAAGGCTAGAAAACATGCCCACAGCCCTTCCATGGCTACAGATCAAACACTATGGACTGTGACTGATGGGATTCATGATATTGCATGTTCTCCCTCCCAACTTGCTTAAAGTTTAATGTCCAGCTGGGCATTTTTGTCTTCTAGACTTCCACCCAAAGAGTTATGTCCAGGTTGCTTCCAGTGTACCGTATCTGCAAATGTTTGTCTTATTTGTTCATACCACAGATTCCAGAACGGAAACAGCTTGCCGTCCCAAAGACGGAGTCTCCAGAGGGCTACTATGAAGAGGCTGAGCCATATGACACATCCCTCAATGGTACATCCCAGCAGCTGGGGCTTGGGAGGGTGACTTACTGCTTCCTGCTCAGATGTTGGTACAGACTTACCTGGGGGTAACAGATATGCTCATCCTGGGCTGGGTGACAGAGGGTAGTCTGGGCTGCTGTGACAGGAAAGCATGGTCCAAATTGAGAACTGGCCACAGAGCATTCAGCCTTTAGTCTGAATGGGGAGTCAGGACCCACAGCAGACCTAGCTGTCCTGCAAGGAGGAACGAGGGATGGCACATAACAAATAGGTTGACTGCATCTGATGTTTTCTGTGGTTCCTGCCTGCAAGTTGTGAGATTTCAGCACAAAGGTGATGGAAGAGAGGAGTGTTGGCCAACAGGCCCAAGGCCCTGGTCAGCAATGGAAGTGGTGGTCAGGCTGAGTCTGAGCTCAGTTTCCACGTTCTTTCACTGGACTCATGGTTATGGTGCTCCCACTGTGTCAGGGACAGGAGCCCAGTCATCCCTAGCACTGACATTCGGTGAAAGAAGACAGACAACAAATAAACAGCATGTGTCGGTGGTGATAAGTGAGAGGATGGAAAACAGAACAGGAGCTGGGCTTCTGCAGGACAGGGGAGTTACTTTAGATAGGGAAGGCTTCTCTGATAGCATGACTTAAACAGATTCCTGAATGAAGTGGAGAGTGAGTCAGGCAGATACATTCAGGAAGAACTTTCCAGACAGAGAACATGGTATCTGCAAAAGCCCCGAGGCAGGAGAGCTCTGGGTGTGTCTGAGGAACAACAGGGAGGCCAGCATGGCAGGAGCAGGGGAGAGTGACAGGAGATGGGGACACAGATGGGGCTGCCAGCCACAGGAGTGACTTTGGCCTTTCTCTGAATGAGGAAAGACTGCAAACCTCCAGAGGGTTACTTAGGGACTGGCCTAACTTAGTGTATTAGTCTGTACTCATGCTGCTAAGAAAGACATATCCAAGACTAGGTAACTTGAAAGAGGTTTAATGGACTCACAGTTCCACATAGTTGGAGAGGCCTCACAATCATGGCAGAAGATGAAGAGCAAAGACGTCTTACATGGCCGTAGCAAGAGAGAGCGTGTGCAGGGAAACTCCCCTTTATAAAACCATCAGATCTCGTGAGACTTATTCACTATCACGAGAACAGCATGGGAAAGACTCACCCCCATGATTCAATTACCTCCCACCAGGTCCCTCCCACGACACATGGGAATTACGGGAGCTACAATTCAAGATGAAATTTGGCTGGAGACACAGGCAAACTTATATCACTTACGTATTGAAAAGATCACCCCGGATACTGTGTGAGCAGCTCTGTAGGCAGGGCTCATGTTAACACCCTCTGTCCTTGGCTGACGGTTCTCAGCCTGAGGAAGTTGGATCAAAAGTGCTCTTGGTTTGGGGATTTGATTACACAGGAAGCTTCGAGGTTCAGGAAGAGGTGGTTGTGACCCTCGTCTCTGGGACAGCTGGACTGTGGTCCTCCCCTCCTGGCCTCCTTCTCTTTCCTTCCTTTGTAAGTGAAAGGGCTTTCAAAGTGTAAATGAATCAGCAGATATAAAAGGCCAGGGCCCCTGGGGCTGGGAATGAACCAGGCTGAGGAAGGTATTGTTGGTTCCATAAAGAACAGGACCAGGAATGAGATGGAGCCAACCTAAGTGCCCATCAACCAATGAGGGGATAAAGAAAAATGTGGTACATACACACCACAGAAGACTACTCAGCCAGAAAAAGGAATAAAATAATGTTTTTTTGCAGAAACTTGGATGGAGCTAGAGGCCATTATTCTAAGTGAAGTAACTCAGGATGGAAAACCAAATATCCTCACTTATAAGTGGGAGCTAAGCTATGAAGACCCAAAGGCATAAGAGTGATATAATGGACTTTGGGGACCAGCGGGGGAAGATTGGGAGCAGGGGTGAGGGATAAAAGACTACATATTCGATACAGTGTACACTGCTCGGATGACAGGTGCACTGTCTCAGAAATCATCATTAAAGAACGTATCCACCTGAACCCCAAAAACTATTGAAATAAAAATAAGAACAGGACCAGGAATGAGATGGGAGCGGTGACTGGGAGAGGCATGGGATTCCCCTGCCCTTCCTTCACACTTACCTGCCGCCTCCTGCTGGGAACTCTGTGGGAGGTGACCGCCTGTTTGGGCTGAGTCTATTCTAAGACACTGGCTTTGTGGGCAGTCGGCACTTAGCATTGACCCACTGAGCATGCGAGGTGGTGCCAACTCACCAGTCGGGCTGTGATTTCAGACCAAAGGCAAGGGTGCGGTGCTGCTGTCTGGATGCGCGTTGAAGGTGGAAACAGTGACTCACTGCGGTGAGCACCTCCCTGCTCTCAGGTGCGGTCGGGCCAGCAGGGGCCTGCCTGCCAGACGTGCCAGGGGGCCGGTTTGTGGGGCAGACGCTCCATCTCGACACAAACAAGTGGTCAGAAAGGCCAGCGCTTCTTGGTTTTGTCTCTCAATTGTGAGTTCATACTTGTCGTAGCCGGGACTAGGGGTCATCCCAAGGACAGCTCGAACTCCCTATGTGGAGTGGGTCAGGAAAGCTCCGAGATGGAGGAAATCCAGCTGCGAGGTGGGAGGGAACATAGTTCTGTCTGTCCTGCCAGCGAGAGGCCTGGGGATGACTTGGGGAGAAGCAGTCACGGTCAGCACAGAGGGAGGCCTTCACCTGCCTTACAAGCCGGCCTGGCCTCAAGTCCTGCCTGGTCAAACGGTGTGACATGCAGGATGTGGCCAGAGAAATGGGTGTGGGCCCCAGCCCCTTGCTCTAGTTGGTGGCCATAGCGATTTGCTGACTTCCTGTGAAAGGCCAGTTGCTTGGATTCTTGACCTGCTCTATCAGCCCCGTCCCCACACTGCTCCCCTGGGTCATGTCCCTCTCTCTGAGCACATGTGTAATGAGTGCCCTGACGGCCTGTGCTAGGGATATCGGGGTCTGCCCTGCTTACCAGAGATACCGGGTACTTCACTGATGGTGTCTCACCCTGGGGTAATGCTAGCAGCTATAACAAATAACCCGGCAGCTTCTGTCTATAGTAACACAATGCAAACCTGTTTCTCACTCGGGTATTTCAGTGGGGGGCATTACTCATCCTCATGTAGATTAGGTGCCCAGGCTCCATCCATGTTTGTCTCAGCCACCCTCAAGGGCCACAGAATCCTCTGCAGAGGGAGAGCAGAGAACCCCTATCTGCTTCTTAATAGCACCAGCCAGAAGTGACACACATCACTTCTACCCACAGTCCCTTGGTGACAAGTAGTCACATGGTCGTCTCTGGATGTGAAGGGGTCTGGATCTAGGAAATGATGTCCTTGGCTCAGCAGTGGCCTCACCCAGCAGCCCACACCTCTGATGGGCAAGCACTAACCTCTGGTGGACTGGCAGCTGGCTTGCCACATCTGGGTCTCTCTTTGTGTCTCTGCACTTGGACGTACTCCTCTCTTCATCCTGTCTCTCTTCTCTTCCCTCTGTCTGTGCTCCTGGATGCTGTGCAGGTCACTCTGGTGGATTTCTCCCCACTGGAGTCCCCACATGGGTGCAGATGCCCGAAGCAGTCATTTACGCCACGATCACCTTGGGTACTGCTTGCTCCCCGAGCTGGAATGCCAGTGATTCTTGCCTGCTGCCTGGCTCTCAAAGATGTGTGTGTGCCCCGAGGGTGGCCACCGCCTTCTTCCAGTCCTTGTGCCTGGGTCCTGCATGTGCATGCTCTGTGCAGTCTTCCAGAGGAGCCACCTACTTGGCTTTCCACAGTCCCACCCCCACTGCCCCGAACGTGCTATCAAAACACATGGCGAAAAGACCCACAGTGTGCATGGCTGTTCTGCCCTCAGTTCCACAGGCAGGACATAGTGAGGTAGAGTCTACCTAGGGATGGCAAATGGGGATGGAATTATCTCAGCATCCTGCCTCTCATTCCTGTTCACCCTGCACCTCCTAGAAGCCAAGTATCTGTTTTAAGAATATGGTACTGTTTTAGTTTTGTTTCGTTTTGGAGATGGAGTGTGGCTCTGTCACCCAGGCTGAAGTGCAGTGGCATGATCTTGGCTCACTGCAACCTTCACCTCCCAGGTTCAAGCGATTCTCTTGCCTCTGCTCCAAGTAGCTGGGATTACAGGAGTGCAACACCAGGCCCGGCTAATTTTTGTATCTTTAGTGGAAACAGGGTTTTGCCATATTGGCCAGGCTGGTCTCGAACTCCTGGCCTCAAGTGATCTGCCCTCCTCAGCTTCCCAAAGTACTGGAATTGCAGGTGTGAGCCACCATGCCTGGCCAAGAATATCCAATGTTTATGGTGTGCTATTATGATCCCTCTTACAGGTAAAAACAATTATTACTATATTTGCTCTAAATTTCCTCCGAGCTACTTCAGGAGTATGATTTATTGTTCTTTTTTCTTTTTCTTTTGTTTTTTTTTTTTCTTTCTTTCTTTTTTTTTTTTTTTTTGACACAGAGTCTCGCTCTGTCGCCCAGGCTGGAGTGCAGTGGCGCGATCTCTGCTCACTGCCAGCTCCGCCGCCTCCCAGGTTCAAGCCATTCTCCTGCCTCAGCCTCCCGAGAAGCTGGGACTACAGGCGCCCGCCACCACACCCGGC
>NC_045442.1:19312071-19325060 GCF_002776525.5 Piliocolobus tephrosceles
TAAAAACAATTATTACTATATTTGCTCTAAATTTCCTCCGAGCTACTTCAGGAGTATGATTTATTGTTCTTTTTTCTTTTTCTTTTGTTTTTTTTTTTTCTTTCTTTCTTTTTTTTTTTTTTTTTGACACAGAATCTCACTCTGCCAGCCAGGCTGGAGTGGAGTGGCGTGATCTCAGCTCACTGCAACCTCCACTTCCTAGTTCAAGCAATTCTCCTGCCTCAGCCTCCTGAGTAGCTGGGATTACAGGCATCCACCACCATGCTCGGCTAATTTTTTTTGTATTTTTAGAAAAGACAGTGTTTCACCATGTTGGCCAGGCTGGTCTCAAACTCCTGACCTCAAGTGATCTGCCCAGCTTGGCCTCCTAAATTTCTGGGATTACAGGTGTTAGCTACCATGCCCAGCCTCTTTTTTTTTTTCTCAATGTTTTTTCTTTCATACCTAGTCCTGTTAATGATTTGCTGTTCTTAGCCTCCTAATACTCCCATGGACGAGGATGGGCAAATGTTAGAATTCTTCATGAAACATGTGGGGCAACCCCAGAAGAGCAGAACAGTGTAGACTTACCCAAATTCTTCACACTAAACTCTGTAGCCTCCTCCATTAATTTTTCTTACTGAAGGAAGAATCCCAATGACAGTGTATCATTTTTTAAATGTCGCTTATTATACAGATAATGCAATACTGGCAATACGGAAAAAATTTTTTAAATCACCCTGATCCTACCACCCATCAAATCAACTGTTTTGAGCTTTTTCTGTGTTGCCTTGCAGTGCTGATCTATTTGCATGTATAGTTCTAATTGTGCTTTCTGCACACCAGTTTTCAGAGTTTTAATTGATTACAATTGCATAGTAGATTCCTAAGTGGGTAAAATCATGCTTTACTTACCCAGTCCCCTTCTGCTGACTGCTAAACAGCACTTGAATGAATATCCTAACGCATGTAACATTCTTCCCCACCCCTGCCCTTTTTTTGAGACAGGGTCTCACTCTGTTGCCCAGGCTGGAGTGCAGTGGCATGATCTCAGTTCATTGTAACCTTCGTCTCCTGGGCTCAAGCCATCCTCCCACCTCAGCCTCCCAAGTAGCTGGGACTGCAGGTGCATACCACCATGCCCAGCTAATTTTTGTAATTTTTGTAGAGGTGGGGTTTTGCCATGCTGCCCCAGGCTGGTCTCGAACTCCTGAGCTCAAGTGATCCACCTGCCTCGGCTTCCCAGAGTGCCAGAATTACAGGCGTGAGCCACCATGCCTGGTCCCTTCTCTTTTAAAAAACTAGTTTCCTAGGATAAAATACCAGGACTGAGATTACTGGATCAAAGAGTATGGGTGTTTTTATGGCTCTTCAAACAGGCTGCCAGACGGCTTTCTGAGAAGCCTGTGTTAAATTACATTGTCACCTGTAATCTAAGAGTTCAGGGTTCCATCCTGGATGATACTGCTATTTTCAGTCTTATTTAATAGGTATAAATTATACACTTTTATATTAAGCCATAAAGAGAAGTAGTGGCACACGACTTTTAAAGACAACTGATATTAAAATATTTAAAATGTTGTTTTTAGAAACATTGAAACACATTTTCATTGGCACTGTTGCTAGAGTAACTATTGCAGGGGCCTCATCCCATTTTTCTATATTCTAATTCAAATGTGCTTCTTAGTAAAATCAAATGTGCTTCTTAGTAAAATCAACAATATTTTATCTAGCTATACAGATAGGAGAAAGGGCTTCTGGATTCTTCTGCCTAGACTTAGGAGCCTCTGGGCTGGTCCTCTTCTGAAGGGTGTCATGGGAATGAAGGCAGAATGTCATTCAGCCTGACTCAAGGGAGAACAAGGACTGCCATGCAGAAGTCAGGGAGATAGATGCTGAGTCCATTTCCTAACTCACAGAGCTGCTGGGAATGGGAGTATCCAGTGTCAGGAGACAGTGAGCCCTCCCTGGGAAATTCGGGCAGAGCATCAAGGTATGATAGACAGGATTCCTGTGCCAGGGGTTGGACTGAAATCCTGAGGTTCCCTTTCCTCCGTGTCCTGCTTTTCAGGGATAGATGGATGGATGAATAGAGAGAGAGAAAGATCGATCAATCGATAGACAGATGAACTGATTGACTGATTGATTCACACGTTTGTTTTGTCCTTGAATAGAGCAGTGGGACCTGGGAACAGCAGCTCTTGCAGGGTGGTGGGGACAGAAACTAGAAACTGAGGCGGGTGGGGTATACATAGAATCGTGCATGATGTGTGCTCTGATGAGTTTTGGGATTCTTTCGAAACAACAAAAGAGTAAGGGTTTAAGTTAGAAATGAGTAAAAGGAGCTACATTTGTGCCAGGAGGTATTAGGGAGGGAAGGCAAGCAGTGTCTATGGAGGTTATGAGTGGAGGTTTGAAAAAGGGCTCTGACTGGGAGAGGGTATTTGGGAGGAAGAAGGTGGCCCCTTTGCCCACAAAGTATTTCCTGCCGTGGTTTATTTGGACTTTTATTTCTGAGGAGCCACAGCCCCTTCCCCAGATCTAGGACTGAGCCAGGCCCAGCCAGGCCAGTGGCCATCAGAGGCCTGCCTTGCACACAGCTCAGGTGGAGTGCAGATGGCGTTCTCTTCCTCCTGAGCCCTTGGAATGCCAGAGGCCAGGCCTGGGAGAAGCTGGCAGCATCCCCCCCTACGCCCTTCAGCTTTCATTTGAGGAATTAGAGGCCCTGAGTAGGAGAACTGGCCTTATCAAGAGCAAACAGTTGGTCTATGGGGCAGTGTCTTCTCAGGGTTTCTGTGGAGTTGGGAATGACAGGATTTGAGGAGGAAAAGGGAGAGACTTTGGTTTTAAGTTATGTGTGTTTTGTGGCCAGAGGCAGCATCCAAGAAGCCTCGCTGAGGGGTTTGGGGGCAGGAAAGCCAGCCCTGGGATCTGGCTGGTGGCTGTGGGGTTGGTTTGAGGGCAGGGAGAGTCGGGGGCTGTGGTCTGGCCGCTGCTGCTCCTGCCTGCTGCCCTCCCCAGTGATGCTGCTTCGGGACCGTCCCCTGCCCCATGGGGCCCTGACTGAGCTGGTCTTCCTTGCAGAGGACGGAGAGGCTGTGAGCAGCTCCTACGAGTCCTACGATGAAGAGGACGGCAGCAAGGGCAAATCGGCTCCCTACCAGTGGCCCTCGCCGGAGGCTGGCATCGAGCTGATGCGCGATGCCCGCATCTGCGCCTTCCTGTGGCGCAAGAAGTGGCTGGGACAGTGGGCCAAGCAGCTCTGTGTCATCAAGGACAACAGGCTTCTGGTCAGTCTGCCTCACATTGTCTTGTCCCCCCGCTCCTCTCAAGGGAAGGGGCAGGGACAGGGAAGGAGGGGCAGGGACAGGGAAGGAGGGGCAGGGACAGGGAAGGAGAGACAGGATGGTCCCTGACCCGAGAGGTTTCGAGTTTGTTTATATCAGGAGATTTTAACTTCTCCCTAACCTGAAATTGTATACAGGATTTTGTTTGTATGGATGAATGTACTTTTTCTGAACCAGAGAGGTCTAGCAGTTTCACCAGGCTCTCAAAGAGGGCTGTGACTACCACTGCCTCCCCCGTCCCCGTCCCATCCTCCTCTTTGTGAGACAGATACATCTTTCTGTCCCCTGGTCCTTTTTCATGTCCTGTCCACTGGAGTCCAGTCAGACTCCTCCAGCCCAGCCCCAATTCTGGCTACTGTTTTTGTTGTTGTTGTTGTTGTTGTTTTGTTTGTTTGTTGTTTTTGAGACAGAGTCTTGCTCTGTCACCTAGGCTGCAGTGCAGTGGCATGATCTTGGCTCACTGCAAGCTCCACCTCCTGGATTCAAGCGATTCTCCTGCCTCAGCCTCCTGAGTAGCTGGGATTACAGGTGCCCACCACCACGCCCAGCTAATTTCTGTATTTTTAGTGGAGATGGGGTTTCACCATATTGGTCAGGCTGGTCTTGAACTCCAGACTTTGTGATCCACCTGCCTTAGCCTCCCAAAATCCTGGGTTAACAGGCGTGAGCCACTGCGCCCGGCCCTTGCTACTGTTTTTATCTGTGCAGCATGAGAATGCTAGGTATCTTCTCAGAAACAACAATATTTTCAATTACTGATTATAAGCCCAGACCCAGCAAGGAACCAGATATTACTCTGACAACAGTCCTGTTTCCTGCTATTTTAAATTAAAATTCCCAGTTGCGTGTCCTGACTTGAAATTCCACGGAATTATTATAAACACCTTTTCTTGCCTAGTTACAACAGGCCCTGCTCCGTGCCAATGTTATTTCAGGTAATCCTTTTAAGCAAGCCTGTAACGTTTCCCCCATTTTACAAATAGGGAGCCAAGAGGTAAAGTATTTTCTCTGGTAGGGGAAGAGAACCCTTCCTTTCTTTGTTAACACATCATCTTCCTAACTAGGCAGAGAAGAAGCTTAGTGTTTGTGCCTTATGGATCCTTTACTCCAGAAGCCAAGCAAGCAATGCAGAGAGGTGGAGAAAGAGTGAAAGTCTGTCCACTTTGGAGAACTGAAAGGTGTCCACAAAGGACGTATTTTAGGGCCCCCCAGGCCTGGGGCAGGTTTGAACCATTTGGATAGCAGCATCCTGGAGCATCATCCTTGGCTGAGGCCAGTGAGAAGGAGGCTTGAGGGAGAGAGGGACAATCTGATTTGAAGAACAGGAGTTGCTGATATTTGAGGTTAAGGCTCCAGGCCTGCTTCGGGGTGTCCAGCCTCTAAGTCTTGCTGGGTAAAGTCAGGCTCTTGGTGGGTCCTGCAACGTCCAGCGGCCCCTCCTTTGCAGACATCACCTCCGCCCGGCAGCCCTGGCAAAGTGGTATATTTTCTCTCTTTCCTTCCAGTGCTACAAATCCTCCAAGGACCACAGCCCTCAGCTGGATGTGAACCTGCTGGGCAGCAGCGTCGTTCACAAGGAGAAGCAAGTGCGGAAGAAGGAGCACAAGCTGAAGATCACGCCAATGAATGCCGATGTGATTGTGCTGGGCCTGCAGAGCAAGGACCAGGCTGAGCAGTGGCTCAGGGTGAGGGGGACACCAGACCACTTGGAGGGGCTCCTAGAGTTGTGGCCCCAGCCTTTCTAAAGGGATGGATGATAGGGTCAGGGGTAGAAGATTTGTGATCCTTCAAGTTTGCAGGGCTTCCTGTGTTCTAAGTGGTAGTGATCTGTCTTCTGCAAATGGGTTACAGCATGCTGCTGCTAGGTCTGAATCCCCAGTAGCCCGGACTTGGGTACAGTTGAAATCCATTTCCCTTTTTGCCTCTAGTGAGGCATCCCCCACCTTCTTACTTACTTACTTACTTACTTACTTATTTATTTATTTATTTATTTAGAGACGGAGTCTCGCTCTGTCGCCCAGGATGGAGTGCTGTGGTGTGATCTCTGCTCACTGCAAACTCTGCCTCCCGGGTTCACGCCATTCTTCTGCCTCAGTCTCCCGAGTAGCTGGGATTATAGGCACCTGCCACCACACCTGGCTAATTTTTTGTATTTTTAGTAGAGACAGGTTTCACCGTGTTAGCCAGGATGGTCTCAATCTCCTGACCTCGCGATTCGCCCGCCTCGGCCTCCCAAAGTGCTGGGATTATAGGCGTGAGCCACCGTGCCCAGCTCCCCCACCTCCTTATTAAAGAAGAATATATGTCGCTGTCGTTTGCCATGTATTTGCCATAGACCAAGGACTATTAGCAACTTATCCCATGTAACCACACTGGGGATGGCTGGGGAATGTTAATGTCACCATTTTACAGGAGTGGTGATTGAGGCTCAAAGGATGGAGGTGACGGATCCAAGTCATCTGCCAAGTGGTGGCAGCATTGCTTCTCAGACCTAGGCCCGTCTGATGCAGTGCTGTGCCTCCTCCCACCGCAAATGCCTGTGGTGGTCCACTCTGCCCACGCTTCCCCGGGTGTGATGATGATGAGTCACTTGGGGAGGTGAAAAGCTGGGCTTGATGCTTCCAGCAGGTGTAAAGTTTGCACCAGGAATGGATCCCCAATTCCACAAGGACCTCCAAACCCAGCAGGGACTCTGGTGAGGCCAGCAAGAGCCAGAGCAGCCCTTCCCCTCCTTCCTGCTGCCCCTCCCCTCCTTCCTGCTGCCCCCACTCCCATCACAACCACTTCAGCACAGGAGCATTCTATCTACCCTGCACCCCACCCCACTCCACCTGCCACCAAGCTAAATGTAACCACCTTGGCCAGCCTGTCAGAAACAGATCTGGACCGCCTCAGTAAAACATGACCAAAATGTACCCACCTGAGGCACTGGTCCATCCCTAGGTTGAGTACCCTAGATTTGGAGCAGCCAGCCTGTTTTTGTAAACCCACTAATTGTTTTAGAAATGCCAGGCCTGGCCTAACCAAGCTTCTAGAAGGTGCTGACAGGTATCTCAGTCTTTATTGCAAAATCTTCAAGTGGTGAAAGACAGTGGTATGTAGAAAAAGAAAGGCCAGTGCATAGACAGGTTTGTGGTTTGGCTTCACAGATCTCCATGTGGGGTGGGGTTCCTGAGAGAGCTAACAAGCTCTGAAAGGCCAGCCCTGGGCATTTAAGAGCCAGGGCTCTGAGTTCAAATCCTGACTTTACCCCTTTTTAGCTGAGTGATTTGGGACTGGATTCTTTAATATGCACAAAGTGCTTAGTACTGTGCCTGGTACATACTGAGTGCTCCATGAAACTTGGATACTACGGATAAGACCACTGAGGCCCAGAGGGAGTGGGGGGCTTGTCCTGGGCTGCAGAGCTGATTAGGACCCAGAGCTCTGGGCTGTTGGTTTCTTACCCCAGTCTCCTGGCTCCTATCCCTCCCTATCCTCACCCACTACACACACACACTCATTTGCACACATATATGCACACATGCACATTCATGTATACATTTGTACACACATGGACAAATGCACATGTATGCACATTTGCATGCACATTTATGTTCATGCATGCATTGTGCATGCATGTACACACACACACACACACACACACACACACTTGCTCCCAGTTCCCCACTCTGTTCCTCTGACTGCTCAGATCCACCGATCCTCTCCCTGCGCCCTAGCTTCCCTCCCCAAACTCTCACGCCCTCCTCCTGAGACCCCTGGCCCCACAGCCTCTGCTGGTGGTTTCAAAGACAAGAACGCTTTCAGAAAGCACAGACTTTCTGTGTCTGGCCTCCACAGACAGACCCTTTCCCCCGGTCAGATAAGTGCAGAGATGGACTTGGCTGGAAATGCCTGCTCTGAGAAGCTGCCCACTCTTGCGTTTTGGCAGTAGGGGCTGGTCCGCCTGTCCGATGGGCTCTTCACCTGGCTGCATTGGGTTTGTGAACCCCATCTACCTTCCTTGGGCCTCTGTGTCCCAATTCTGCATGCTCACTCCCGTGCCCAGGGTGAGACAGGTATATGGCAGTAAACGGGAGCTGCTGACTATGGGACGAGGGTCCCAGTAAAGGAAGGCACAAGGCAGGGCTTTTCCCGGGAAGCATGACCCTGCCCCCACCCCACTCCTGAACTCCTGGCTTAGTGGCACTTTCTCTGGGCAGGGGCATCTGTGTATCTGGCCCAAGCTAATAGGGATGGTAATCGTGTGCCTGGGTACTTGATATGCAAGTGCTCACAGCCGGCTCCTGGCAAAGGTATTGTCCCAGCTTACAGATGCAGTGGCTGAGGCTCGGACTCAGTGTCACACAGGTGCCAACTCTAGTGCCTGCGCTCTTCCCTTGACACTGGGTTGCATATTCAGTGTGGGCCACAGTCCCGAACTGGAGTTCTTGGGCTCTTCTGATTTGAAACCCGTTTCCACAAACTACTCTAGGCATAGACTGAAAGAGGAGGATCTTTGCAATCACTCTAACTAATTCTGCACCTCCAAAGGGCTTCCAGGTGGGCAGCGTGTTTCTGGTCACCCTTGGAGTTCCCCGGGGAAGAAGGAAGTGCTCCTGGCTCAGATGGAGGCAATGCTTTGCATAGTCAGAGCCACTGCTGACTTTCTGCATCTGCCCCCAGCCCAGGCTCCATTCCTCCAGCGGCCCAAACCCACTCACCCACCCTTTTCTGGACCCAGCCTCCCTCCCCAGAGTCTCACGCCCTCTTCCTGAGACCCCTGCCCCATAGCCTCTGCTTGGAGTTTCAAAGACAAGAACGCTTTCAGAAGGCACAGCCTCTCTGTGTCCAGCCTTTACAGAGAGACCCTCTTCTTCCACTGGTCAATGAAGCCAGTGGGGAGGCCCCTTCCCAGAGGCGGGTGGGTGGGTGGGTGGCGGCAGGCGAGTCGGGAGAGCCAGTGGGTCATTGGAACAAGGCAGTTTGCAGGCCTGCTCCTCAGGCAGCGTGGAGACTCCACAGAGAGTTGCCTGCCCTCTGAAAAGCCAGAGGGACCGTCTAGCAAGGCAGTTGTTCGTCACATCTACAACAGAACAGTAGTCCTGCCTGGAGTGGTGGCAGGAAAGGGGCTCATGGAGCCCTGGGCTGTGGCTCTGGTCATCTTTGGCCTTTGCTGCCAAGGCCCCCCTTCGCATGCCCCTGAACACGTGGGACCTGCAGAAAGGAGCCTAAACAATGAGCCCTCCCCACTGCAGCCTGCCCAGCTGGGCCTGGGGCCACATGTAGGCCTTGGGGCTGGGGTAGGGGCCCTCCTCCTCGGAAATTCTTCTTCTCTCTCACCTCCACCATTCTCCCCTGACCTGCAGGGCCCCTGGCTTCGGCCTGGCTGTGAGTGCTGGCCGGAGGACCTCAGCCTCTGCTAACGGCTTCCCTCCTGCCTCAGGTCATCCAGGAAGTGAGCGGCCTGCCTTCCGAAGGAGCATCTGAAGGAAACCAGTACACCTCGGATGCCCAGCGCTTTAACTGCCAGAAAGTAAGCCTCTGCCCTGCCTGGAGGGAGAATCTCCTTCCATGTTTTCTCGAAAAATTAAAAGTATAAAATTGGGAGCTTCGTTTTTATATTTCAGTCCAATTAATAAGAAACATACAATGCTTGAGGCCGGGCACGGTGGGCTCACGCCTGTAATCCTAGCACTTTGGGAGGCTGAGGCAGGTGGATCACCTGAGGTCAGGGATTCGAGACCAGCCTGGCCAATGTGGTGAAACCCTGTCTCTACTAAAAATACAAAAATTAGCCAGGCATGGTGGCGGGTGCCTGTAATCCCAGCTTCTCGGGAGCCTGAGGCAGGAGAATCGCTTGAACCCAGGAGGCGGAGGTTGCAGTGAGCCGAGACAGCGCCACTGTACTCCAGCCTGGGTGACAGAGGGAGACTCCATCTCAAAAAAAAAAAAAAGAAAAAAAGGAAAAGAAACATACGCTGCTTGGAAAAGAGCAGCAACTCTAGCTTGGCAGGAAAATGGAGGAAACAGATACAGACCAAAAATATTTTCTTGCTTGTGGGTGCTGGGGGTGGGCAGGTGGGGGGACGAGGAAAGGTTTATTGGAACAAAAGTCACTTTGGCCTGCATTCTTAAATAGGGAGATTGATTTTATGAGGCACTTCCTTCCCCCTTATTCCTCAGTAGGGCCTCTGGGTCTGGGGTACTGTCTCAAGGCTGATTGCAACCAAAGGGCTGTAGTGTTCATTTGCATGGTACTTTGGGGGAGCTTTGGGCTTAAAGGTCAAGGCTGAAGAAGTTGAATTAGGTTCTGGCCAAAAGGAGGATTGTCACCTGTGGGGTCACATTTCCTGTCCCTGAGTACCTGCAGGTAGGTGTCCTGAAGTGTGGACACACACACACCAGTCAGAACGTCACTGTGGCTCCTCTTGGGGTCCCCACCCCGGCAGGGGGAAAACAAGAGGCACACAGAGGGCTGGAGCAGAAAGGAGGCCACTTACTCTCCAGAAGGCATAGGTCATCCCACGTGGAGAAATAGCCCACAGTCCCTCCAGATTCCAGAGTGACTCAGGAGCAGCCATTTTTCATTGTCTCATTTATTCCTTGGCCACTGACAAGAAAACAAAAGTTGGAACGAATTTGGGTTTTCTTCACATTGGGGTGAGAATCAAGAGCTGTCCCTAAAGATTCAACATGCAGTGCTTCCCTGGCCAGGGACTGCTGGCCCTGGACCCTGCCTAAGGCCGGTCCTGTTGCTTGGGAGGCCGTCAGCTTGTTTTCTAGAGGTCTGGAGTCGGTGACGCTCTAAACACAGCTTGATTGGAACGTTCTGAGGGTTTCATGTTCTCACAGCAGCAGCTGTTACACTTTTCTAGGGATCATCTTGAGTCCCCAACAGCCCTGTGAGCAGACGGGGATGTCACCCCTATGTGACACCTGCAGAGTGAGGCTGAGAGAGGCTCATTTCACTCGGGCACCAGCCTGGCCACAGAATGCTCCGGCCAGGACTCAGATCACATGGTCTGCTCCTGTGCAGACCAACCAGCTCGCGTTGCTGGAACAGTCAGCTCTCAAAAGACTTCTTCACACTTCAGTATGAGTGGTTGCTAGCTTGACAGTCAACGCCATCGGGGACGCACACTCTAATGCCACCCCTGAGCAACCTGCTTGCCCTGCCCACTGGCTACAGGGTCACCGTCACATCAGGTTGAGCAGCCATTTGGAAGTTGGGCCAGTGTCCTACCAGCGACCTGGATTCTGCCGTTTAGGTGGCCGGCAGGGGTTTGCTCAGGCATATAACCTCTGGCATACGACGAAGAGCCATCTGTTATTTTCCCTTAAATTGTGGTCTCCAAGGTAACTGTTCCCAGCCAGTGATCCCCATTCATGTCTCTTTTGTCCATAGCCAGATACAGCTGAGAAGTACCTGTCAGCTTCAGAGTATGGGAGCTCCGTGGATGGCCACCCTGAGGTCCCAGAAACCAAAGACGGTAACATCGTGTGATCGGGAGGGGAATGGTGTCCCAGGCTGTGAGACTGGGCTATCGGGCTCAACCCTAATGGGTTTTAGCAGCTGGTTCTAACATGGCCTCCCATTAATAAACTACTTGGAAATACTGCTAATAGATCCAGGAAAAAGGGAAACATGGCCAAATTGAAGTTAAGCTTCATGAAATGCTGGGGATAGAACGTTCTTCCATCTCTTCTTGTTTGCTAACCCTATTTCAAATCTCTTTGAGCCAGTACAGTCTGTAAAGATTCTCAAGTGGTTGCATATTCTATAAGAAGTCTGTGTACCCCTCTTGAATGTGTGACTTTAAAGACACCTGACTCTGGCCTGCGGCTCCTGGTTTGGGGAGATGTGTGCGTGTGCATATGTGTGCGCATATGTAGCGGGGAGGGATGGGTGGATGGAGTGGAAATGGGTTTGCTATTTTTTCCATCTCTCATGGGCACGCGGGTGGACCATGTGCAATACCAATTGCTTTCTGTCTCATCTTGACAGTCAAGAAGAAATGTTCTGCTGGCCTCAAACTGAGCAACCTAATGAATCTGGGCAGGAAGAAATCCACTTCACTGGAGCCTGTGGAGAGGTCCCTTGAGACATCCAGTAAGAATTGTAGCTACCTCCGGGACCAGAGGCTCTTTCCCTGGGCTGGAGCCTGCAGGAAGGCGAGCTCAGACAGTGAAGGCAGGGGGTTTTAGGTCTTTCGTGAACATCTCTAGGGATGGAGAGCCTGCAGCCGTCAGATTCCCATCTGTTGTTACTGCAGGCAGTTCTTTATGCCTGATCCAACTCTCTCTTGCTGCATTGTTGGGGCCTTTGTGGAAGTGAAGGGTAACTGATTGGTGTCCTCCTAGAATTCTTTTAAAAATGATGTTCATTTGATCTGTATTTACAGGGTATGGCAGGGACCGTGTTAAAAGGGGACCAAGCAGAAGGATGGCAGGCACAGTACTGAGAGCTCACAGCCTGCCTGAGGGAGGTGATGATTTTATACCCATAAGCATGCACTGTGCCATCTTCGTAGCTATCGGGACTCAGGGACAGAGAGAACGTTTCTTGCCCTGTGGTCAGAGATGGCTTTGTGGCCCTGAGCCTTGAGGGACATGTAGGAGCGGAATGGTAGCTGTGGACAGGAGCAGTGACTCTGAGATGGGAACAGCCGAGACCATGAAGGGGACAATGAGAACCCTGTACTGGTGCAGAGGGTATGGGTGCGGGAAGGCTCTTAGAAGTCATCTCTACGGCCTTAGCTCATACTTGGGGAAACTGAGGCTAGGAGGAGTGACAAGCCTTTCCTGGGAAATATCTTGGGGTGGGCCTGGTATCTTGATCCCCAAGCTGGTCCCACATTGGAGGTCATCCTTCCTGGGGCCTGAAGGCCATTGTCCCATCTCTGGGTTCCCTTCCTGAGTCCCAGCTGAGTTTTCTTGTGTTTTGAGGCTGGCAGGGTGGTGGGGGTGGGCTAGGAAGGCAGTAGACAGGGGTGTATCTTTGCATTCTCCTGCTTCTCCAGCCAGGGTGCCAGGCAGTGGCCTCAGGGGGCATGATGTTTGGCCTGGGAGCCCGGTCCCTGTGAGTCACTGTTTAAGAGATGTGGCTGGGTTATTGCTGGATGTCTACTCACCAGTGAAGCATGCTCCCTGTGGCTAGGGGAGGGCAGAGAGAACCACAGCTGCTGTCCTTCCCAGGACTGTGGGGGTGCTTAACGCATCTGAGATCCCACCTCTCATGATCCAAAGTTCCCTTCAGTCCAGAGGATTGTGATGGGTGTGTGTGGCATCTCTGTCCTGGTCTCTAATTCTACCACTTTGTGTTAATATGGCTTGGCAATATGCATGATCCCCACTGTGTATCCAGCACCGGGCCAGGCAGGAAGGCAGCTGTGCACTTTCACCCTATCGCCTGGTTCAGCAGGCCAAAGCTCAGGCAGCTTCCAATCTCTTAGGACAGGGAAGGTGTCTGATGGGTTCTGAAGCTGAGATTCCTGGGGGACTCTAAGGAAGCCCAGAGGCGGTGCCAGCCCAGGACACACTTGGACACCCATGCCCTCCTGTCCCCGCATGCCCTCCTGCACCCGCATCCCCTCCTGTACCTGCGTCCCCTTCTGTGCCCGCGTCCCCTCCTCGATCTGCAGCTCCAACCCCTCCTGCATGTGCGTCCCCTCCTGCACGTGT
>NC_045442.1:19325070-19347657 GCF_002776525.5 Piliocolobus tephrosceles
CCTCCTGCATCCCCGTCCCCTCCTGCATCTGCACTTCTTCCTGCAGGTTACCTGAATGTGCTCGTGAACAGCCAGTGGAAGTCTCGCTGGTGCTCTGTCAGGGACAATCACCTGCACTTCTACCAGGACCGGAACCGGAGCAAGGTGGCCCAGCAACCCCTCAGCCTGGTGGGTTGCGAGGTCGTCCCAGACCCCAGCCCCGACCACCTCTACTCCTTCCGCATCCTCCACAAGGGCGAGGAGCTGGCCAAGCTTGAGGTACCACCGGCCTGCAGGGCAGGGAGCAGGGTCAGCCAGGGTGTGGCAGTGGTGGCTGTTTGCTGCCAGTCTCCAGGACTGTAATCCTACCAAGGGAGAATCAATGTCCCCACGTGTTATTTTTACTTCGTTTGCCTGAGATTGTTTGCATTTTAAAAAATTTCCATTCCTTTTCTGACCTCAGGGTGGTTGCATTATAGGAGTGGAACCATGCGCTACTTCCTGCGCTTGGGGCAGGAGGAGTATTTTTAACTCCCTGAGCTACTGGAAAAAAGCTGCTGGGGATTCAAAGTGGGTGCTGTTTTGTTTGGGTGTCACCAGCTGGGAGAGCCTCTAGGCCCAGTACATAAAAACCACACTGTTAGAGCTTATCTGGGGGAAAAAATTCACTTTGTGATACAGTTACATTCCTCTCACTCCCCATCCTGTTTGATATGATGTTACATTTACCAAAATAAGAAGTGATATAATGCCTTGCAAGCTGCTGCAAGCGGAGACTGAGTCCCTTCCACGCATGGAAGCACCCACTTGCCCGTGAATGCTCCTTCACTTAGTCTTTGATGAGAAGGTCCTCATTCAAACTTCGCTCCAATCCTGCCCTCTGGTGGCTGAGAGACCCACATCTCAGTTGCTTCCCAGGGTCTAGCTTATAGCTTATTATTTGTCCATTCAGCTGTTCCCCATCAACAAACATCTCCTCAGCACAGGAATATGGTGGACAAGAGCAATATGGGCTCCCTGTCCTTGTGGCACTTACGTCCTAGTTTGGGAGTGTGATGTTATTCAGCAAATCACCCAACCGATCGCTGAGCTTCAATGACTGGAGAGAAGTGGGGAGGGTGCTATAGATTTGTACTGGGGGCTGGGTGACAGGCTGGAGGGGAAGGAGGGCTTGATCCTAGGAGCAACAGAGCCCCGATGGCTTTCAGGGGAGGGCGACAAGCTCAGATCAGGGTTCTGAGATGCTTCCTCCAGCTACTGGGGTGAGAGTGGATGGAAGGGGCAAGAAGGGACCTGTTAGGAAGCTGTCACAGCTGTCCAGGGCAGAGACGCAGTCTGGACTAGGGGAGGCCCGTGAAAAGCTGTATTTAGAATCCGGTTGAAACTAAGTGGGGGTTGGGCATGATGGCTCACGCCTGTAACCCCAGCAGTTTGGGAGGCCAAGGCAGGTGGATCACCTGAGGTCAGGAGTTTGAGACCAGCCTGGCCAACATGGTGAAACCCTGTCTCTACTAAAAATACAAAAATTAGCTGGGGATGGTGGGGCACCTGTAGTCCCAGCTACTTGGGAGGCTGACACAGGAGAATTGCTTGAAGCCGGGAGGCAGAGGCTGCAGTGAGCCAAGATCCTGCCACTGCGCTCCAGCCTGGGCCACAGAGCGAGATTCTGTCTTAAAAAAAAACAAAAAACTGTGAAAAGGAAATCAGCTAAATGTCAAATTCTGCTCATCAAGACCTCTTTGGTGAAGAGAATGTAGCAGCAAAAGTGATGGAGCTATGGGTTATACCAAAGGGAGCTGATTTTCCTCATGAAAATAAACCTATAGCTTTGATTAAATGGGCAGTTTTTTCTCATTTTAAAGAAACAATGTTGACATTTTAACTGAGGTACCCAATGGATGAATTTGATTAGAATGCATTGTCCCCTGGGGAAAAAAAATACCAAATTCACTAGGATTTTGATCACAATTTAGCAGCTGAGCTAGTGTAAGGCATTTAAAAGTTGTCCCGACTTTCCTGGAGCCATGAACAAAAACAAATTTGAATGTTGTTATTTCTTAGGGATCCAGGGAGTCTTGTTGTATATGGGATTAAGGTGATGACATGCATCGTTCATAAAATACAAGCGTCAACTTAAAAGACAATTTTTTAATCATTTTAAAACTAACAGGTGGTCACTAACAATTTTTAATAGTGATCACCTGGTGATAAGTTTTCACCTCCTAGAAACACAATGTATATAAATCTCATATGGCCCTTAGGACAAAAGTCCACAGCATTACTGAGGTGGCATCAAGATGTCACTGACAGGAAATGTTATTTGGGGCCATTGGGGGGTGGGATAGGCTGGCGAGCAGGAAGAGCATGGCCCTGGGCTGTTACAGAGGCTTTTGTGGGTGGGCTCTGGGGTAGGGGTACGGTCATGGCCTGGTGGGGAGGGGCTGGCACCAGGTAGCACAGCCTGGCCCCCTGCTCATACCTCTCTTGGCCTCGTTCCAGGCCAAGTCTTCCGAGGAAATGGGCCACTGGCTGGGTCTCTTGCTCTCCGAGTCGGGCTCCAAGACAGACCCAGAAGAGTTCACCTACGACTACGTGGATGCCGATAGGGTTTCCTGTATTGTGAGTGCGGCCAAAAACTCCCTCTTGTGAGTAATTTGGACCCTTCCTCTGTATACTCTCCTATTCCTGGCCATGCTGTAGGCCCTGGGTCAGCCGGAGTCGGGGGCAGCAGAGAGCACAGGGCCCCACCCCTCTCCACCCAGCAGCAGGAAGATGCAAAGCTCAAGGAGCAGCCCTCGGGGAGGCCCGGCCAACGGCCAGGAGCTAAGCTAAGAGCAAGGAGCCGAGCCAGGCTTCGGGCCCCGGGGGCGGCTTTGGCATCCTCGGCAGCAGTTAGACTTTCCAGCTCCTCCGGGCAGAGCTGTCACTTTTCCTGACCTCCTACTTGTCCTTCCAGTGAATCCCTCACTGGGTCTCCAGCACACCCTGGAGAAAAGCAGGTCAGGGGGTGGTGCTTCTGTTTCCAGATGCCCAAACTGGGGCTGAGGGAGAGGCGTTCTTTGGTCAGGGTGGTAGAGCCAGTCTCGTGGAAGCCGGCCGAGCCACTGAAACAGAATCAGTTTTCTCATGGACCAGACAGGGATAGTGTGGCGGGAGCCACCCCAAGTGTATTGTGAAGATGAAATGAGAAGGGGTTTTTTGTTGTGGTTGCTGGAAGGAGATCCTAGAAGGGAGGAATTGGGGAGAAGATGGCAAAGGGATCCTCCTACGACGAGGCGTATGGGCAAGGGAAGGTTGTCTTTCTGGGAGGAAAATCTCGAACCAAGAATTCCAGGAAGAAGGCACTGGGAAAGAGGGAGGAGGTGCCCTCTGATCCATGGAGGTGGGTGTCCCAGATCTCTTGTGTGGCTACCACTTTCATGGCAACCACTCATCACTGGGAATCCTTGGAGCCTGGTGCTTTTGCCACCCTGCCCTGGGTGCTTCATGCATGCCACCTCGGCTTGTTTCCAGACTGATGCAGAGAAAATTCTCAGAGCCCAACACTTACATCGATGGCCTGCCTAGCCAGGACCGCCAGGAGGAGCTGTATGACGACGTGGAACTGTCGGAGCTCACAGCTGCGGTAAGGACCCGGCTAGGCAGCAGCCTGGGACTCTCCAGCCCTCCTCCTGCAAACCTCAATGCCCCAGTGCCAGAGATCATTAGAGTATCCCTGAGATTGAGTGGGTTCTGAGTCACCTACCAGGCCATTAGTGCAGACACCTAAGTGCAACAAGGCTGTCTCCTATATGTAAGGCTGTGCAGTCTGCTTGGCTTGGGGACTTATCTAGATGAAACACTGGTGAACCACTCTGGTCAGGGCTAGGGGTGTGGTGGTGGGATTGGGAGTGGAGGCACCAGTAGGCTTCCAGGCCCAAATCGACTGTCGAGTGGGATGATCACACTGATGGCAGCTTCCACGTGCTGGGCACTGAAGCCTGTGCTGAGCTGAGGACCTCCTACAGATGATCTCTTTGAACCCTAACCACCTTATGGGAAGGTGCTGCTCTTTACCTCTTTACAGATGAGGAAACAAGGTTCAGGGAAGTTAAGTGCTCTGTCTGGGTCTTCCACCTTGAGTGACGTATCTAGGACTCAACCAGTGGCCCCCACCAGGAGGGAGGGAGATCTCTTGGACCATTGTGAGGTGGGCACCAGAGCTGTGAGGCAGGGCTGGTGCCCCCTCCACAGCTGAGGGAGTGGAGGTAATGGTGAATGCCCCAGACACTCTCTCTTCTGCAGGTAGAGCCTACCGAGGAAGCCACCCCTGTTGCGGATGACCCAAATGAGAGAGAATCTGACCGAGTGTACCTGGACCTCACACCCGTCAAGTCCTTTCTGCATGGCCCCAGCAGTGCCCAGGCCCAGGCCTCCTCCCCGACGTCGTCCCACCTGGACAATGCGACTGAGGCCCTCCCTACAGACCCAGGCCCAGGTCCCACCCCAGATGAGCCCTGCATAAAGTGTCCAGAGAACCTGGGGGAACAGGTACAGGCCCTCCCCTGCAGGAAAGCCAGACCACCTTCCCACAGCCCTTCAGCCCGCTGAGCCAGGTCTGCTTTCCCCCGCAGCAGCTGGAGAGTTTGGAGCCAGAGGAGCCTTCCCAGAGAATCACCACCGTCAAAATCCAGACTGAACAGCAGAGAATCTCCTTCCCACCGAGCTGCCCTGACGCCGTGGTGGCCACCCCACCTGGTGCCAGCCCACCTGTGAAGGACAGGTTGCGCGTGACCAGTGCAGGTACTTGTGCTTGGGGAAGTTAGCCCGATTCCATTTGTATTAGGGTTCTCTAGGGGGACAGAACTAACAGGATAGATGTACATATGAAAGGGCGTTTATAAAGGAGAATTGACTCACACGATCACACAGTCTAAGTCCCACGACAGGCCATCTGCAAGTTGAGGAGCAAGGAAGCCAGTAGTGGATCAGTCCGAGTCCCAAAGCCTCAAAGTAGGGAAGCCGACAATGCAGTCTTCAGTCTGTGGCCAAAGGCCTGAGAGCCCCTGGCAAACCACTGGTGTGAATCCAAGAGTCCAAAAGCCGAAGAACTTGGAGTCTGATGTTCGAGGGCAGGAAGCATCCAGCACAGGAGAAAGATGAAGGCTGGAAGACTCAGCAAGTCAAGTCCTTCCGCGTTCTTCTGCCTGCTTTATTCTAGCCACGCTGGCAGCTGATTAGATGGTGCCCACCCAGACTGACAGCGGGTCTGCCTCTCCCAGTCCACTGACTCAAATGTTAATCTCCTTTGGCAACCCTCACAGACACTCCCAGCAACAATACTTTGCATCCTTCAATCCAATCAAGTTGACACTCAATATTAACCATCACACCATCCTTTTCAGATTAGGAAACAAGTGCAGAGAGGTAGAGGGACCTGTCCAGGTCTGGCCTCCAGCCTAGCAGGGCTTTGTGCCAAAGCCCCAGGTTCTGTCCGAGCCAGCAGATTGGGGACAGCCCTCATGATCTAGTTGTGCTGACCTGGGGCTTCCCTCTCTGGGTCTGTAGAGATCAAGCTTGGCAAGAATCGGACAGAAGCTGAGGTGAAGCGGTACACAGAGGAGAAGGAGAGGCTTGAAAAGAAGAAGGAAGAAATCCGGGGGCACCTGGCTCAGCTCCGGAAAGAGAAACGGGAGCTAAAGGAAACCCTATTGAAATGTACAGGTAAGGGGCCTAAGGGGTCCCCCCAGTGGGGAGGGACCCTCAGCTCAGAGGGCTGTTGTAGGCTTAACTTTTTGGCGGAAGATCTGGTTGTCACCTGCCTTCCCAATCAGTGGGCCCTGGCCCCTTCAACCCTTGGCCTAGGTGGGTGCTCCTTATGTGTCCTCTTTCCTCCAATCCTGTCTGAAAAGGTCATTCTCCTGGACATAGAGAGAAAGCCTATGACAGAACATCAATAGGACCAGCAGGTCATTGTGAAAAGCTAGTTAAAGGAGGAAGTTTTGTGGATTATGCATAGGCCATAAGTATTTTATTGTCACTTAAATACATATTCCTTGGCCCATCTTTTGAGGACCTGGCACTGCAGATTTTTTGAGCTCTGGTCGGCTGACTGGAGTCTCATGTCATCCTTCATGCATTAACTACATCTGTTAATGCATCAGCTTTCATTTCTTTAAAGTCAACAAAAACTTAAGACACTTGCCAAGAAGTCTTTCTAGATTATCTTCCAAATCACACTCATATCATTTGACAGCTATTTCCTGGCAATCTGCTGCATTTAAAATTTTAAAATTAAAAACAATTGAGATGGGGTCTCGCAATGTTGCCCAGGCTGGTCTAGAGCTCCTGAGCCCAAGGGACACCTGCCTTGGCCTCTCAAAGTGCTGGGATTACAGGTGTAAAACCACCATGACCAGCTGCAACCTGCCTCTTCTAGAACCTTTTCAAAGTATTTGACTTAGTGTTCATGGAGTAACTTTGTGTTTATTTAAATTATAGAGGTGCATGAACAAGCGTAAGCAGCAGTGCAGGTTTGGGGACAAATTCAGCTGACTGGTGAGGGAAGGTCTTGAGGATGCAAAGTTACCCACTGGCTTTTTTTCTTTTTTTGAGACAGAGTCTTGCTCTGTTGCCCAGGCTGGCATGTAGTGGTGCAATCTTGGCTCACTGCAACCTCTGCCTCCCAGGTTCAAGCGATCCTCCTAACTGGGATTAAAGGCACGTGCCACCACGCCCAACTAATTTTTGTATTTTTAGTAGAGACGTAGTTTCACCATGTTGGCCAGGACGGTCTGGAACTCCTGGCCTCAAGTGATCTGCCCACCTCAGCCTCCCAAAGTACTGGGATTACAGGCGTGAACCACCTCACCCAGCTTGAACTGTATTTTTTTCAACAGTGGCCCTGTGCTCAGGACTCTATGTGGTACATACGTGATACCATCTTTTCCTCTAGCAGTGAGCTTCTAGGATACAGGCCCTAGGCATCATTTCATGGTGTGACAGCAGCAACCCGAGAGGTCCAGGGTTAAGAGGAGGAGCCAGGGCTGAGGATTCCTCCTCTGTTAGGCCTAGGGAAGTCAGAGGATTGAGGGAACTCAGCAGGGAAGGTCAAGCTGCCCAGCCCTCCTCCATGGGCCATGAATAAAGCCCCTCACCCTTTTGGGTCACTGTCAAAACAACCAAGAGTCTCTGAGAATCTACAGGAAGGGGCTTAGGCCTCAGACTCATGCCCTTTAGTGAAGCCAGAGCTCTCCTCCCCAAGATCCTCCTAGGCTTTGCAGAATGCTAACTAGAGCAGGCCTCCAGGCTGCCCTGGCACACAGGCCCCTCCCGGCTCTAAGTGTTGGGGCCAGACCTGTGGTCCTTCTTGGGTGGCGGGCTGTGTAGATCCTGCCTCCACCCAGCAGGGCTCCCTGGCCTGGGTTGAGATGCTATTCTCTGAGGCTTGCATAATTCTCTCTCCAGACAAGGAAGTCCTGGCCAGCCTAGAGCAGAAGCTGAAGGAAATGGACGAGGAGTGCCGGGGTGAGGAGAGCAGGCGTGTGGACCTGGAGCTCAGCATCATGGAGGTGAAGGACAACCTGAAGAAGGCTGAGGCGGGGCCTGTGACACTGGGCACCACCGTGGACACCACCCACCTGGAGAACGTGAGCCCCCGCGTGAGTGCTGGAGCCGTGGCCTCTGGGCTGCTTGTAGGGCTCCCTAGACATGGGTTGGGGCAGGTGGGTCACATCTCCCTCCCCTTGACTCAGTCAGTCCTTGCTCTCCTCCTGTAACCATAGCCCAAAGCTGTCACACCTGCCTCTGCCCCAGACTGTACCCCGGTCAACTCCGCAACCACGCTCAAGAACAGGCCTCTGTCAGTCATGGTCACAGGCAAAGGCACTGTCCTCCAGAAAGCCAAGGTAAGTAGTCACTCCCAGTCTCCCTTGGGGCCAGCAGGAATGTTACTAAGATAGGGGCCCATCTTCTGACCCAGGTGGTGCTTTGTGGGTTTTGGCACCAGCTCTGAGCAAGGGCTCGGCACTCACCAGGGAGTGGCAGTTGCTTTGCCATGCCTTTGGGCTCAGTCTTTCGCACTGACCAACCAGAAAGGTGCCTGCACTTGGTTCGAGTGTCCTTCCCTGTGAACTTGGGGATACTTCAGTTCTTGCCTTCCACACAGTTACGGGTAGATTCCAGCAGGACAGCCGCAGCTCAGGGACAGATTATGACTGAGTTTTCAAATCAAAAAGTCAGTTACTCCACAGGATTTCTACTATTAAAACGAAAAAAACAGACTCACATAGGTGGTTTGAGTTGTCCAAAGTTGACTACCCAACTAGTGGCAAAATTCTCAGCAAGTTGTGAATGAGGAATCCATACTATGATGTAGTTTCTCCCTGAGGGTTAGTCAAGTCAAAAAGTATCATTAATCATTTACTCATTTGTACACTAAAGAACATACCTAGGGCTGCCTTTGGCAAATTCTGTTCTTTATTCCTATCCTGCTTACTTGCTGGAGATATTTGGAGGTGCTCACAACAATGGCTAACCAATAATTCCATGCAAGCATCTGAACCTCCACTCCCTTGTTGCTGTGGGAGACATCACTTACAGGCACTCGCTGTTGTGCCACAGTCTCAAAAATCTCTGAATAGGCGCTCTAAGCAGTGATGAACACACAGGGTTTGAAACCTGTTTGTCACCTCTATGCCTAAAATAGTTTTTCTCACATTTGTTCTATGTATATCAAAGTTGCTACAGTGGATAACTATCTTTTTTGTTGGGGGTGGGTTCTTGTATTTGAATGGTACCCTAGGAATGGGAGAAGAAAGGAGCAAGTTAGAAAACAAGCTTCATCTGAAGACTCTCATGTCAATGTGGACCTTGGTGACAATCCTGCTTTGTTAAAGCAAAACCTCTGCAAAAGGGTGAGTCTGTTTAGAAGAAAAAGCAAAGACTGAGGTACTGTGAATGGAGAGCTTTGGCTAAGAGGAGGATCTGTCCCTTTTCAGAGCTAAAGGAAATAATACAACAAAAAGGAGGCTTCTTTGGAGACCTAAGTCTATTGGATGTAAACAAGATGTTGTATTTAGGGATGTTGTGTGTTTCTCTTTTGAAGTTGTCATCAATTGCTTTACTAAGATTTTTAAACAGTAAAAAACCTCATGTTTAGACTTTGGTGGAAGATGAATCAAGGAAGCAGGGCCCTGTCTTATGGGTCACCTGACTTTGGTGAGTGAGAAGACCTAAACTCCTGGCCATCGTCTCTTATCCAATACTTAGCAGCTGGGGATCAAACCATCCTTGCCTTCAGTTCTTTCCAATATTACCAGGCTCAACTCAGTCTTCAGCGATTTTAAAAAGCATTGACATCTAGAAACAGTAATGGGGGAAAATATTTGGGACCAAGCTGAAGCACTGATCCCACTAAGTTAAATACTTCTTTCCAGTCTAAGGCAGGCCTGAATCAACTGTCTTTAAATAAAATTTTAAGTGATGCTGTATTATATGTAGGAAAAAATGCTTAAAATCCTGTCATTTAGAACAGTGAAAAGTGTTTTTTAAGATTAAACTGACTCTTTACTGTAGGGAAAAATATTACTGTGTGTTTACAGATTCATTCCTGTGGTCGGGCCATTTTTAAGGGAAGAGTTATTTAATATAAATAGTCCCTGATTTTAAGTTCTGCTTAATGATATCCATTCCCCTTCCAAGAACAAAGTGGTGAATTTTGGTTAGGGTGATCTCCCTCTTAAAATTGGCAGTGCTGTTCCTTGTGCTGCCCCTGTCTTTTCCTCTGATAACTTTTTTTTTTTTTTTTTTAAACACAGGTTGAAACATTTCATCTATTATCTCTGCCTCATTTCTGGGGGGTTGTGTATCAGTTCTCTAACACTTGGTTCCTGAGAACTAAAGGTCTTTTATTTCCTCTCTCATAAACATTTGGTGACCTTTTACCAAGTGGTGAGTTAGATTTTTTTTTCAAATAAAATGTTCATTGTGTTTGAGGTTTTCCTTGTATTTCATGAAATGACTTGGGGCAGGGCCTGAGGGGTTCTCAAGGGAGGAAATGTTTTGGTTATTTACACACTGAACTACAAGATGGGGTCCTAGCAGGAAACTCAGCGTCCTTGAATCAAAGAGCATAGATAAGACTGAAAGCAAATTTTAGTAGTACAGTTAACAACATACCAAAGACACAGGAAACATCTGCAGAAACTGATCATATGTAAGTAAATGAAAAATCAGTACTCCCAGAAGTTAAATATACTCCTAAAGAATTCTTGGGAAAAAAGAAACATACCAATACTGGAAAGGTTGCCTAAATAGTAATTAAGGAAGTTTATAGCATAAATGTGTTTATTTAAAAAATGACAAAGCCAAAATCTGGTTCATTAAAAAGACTAATAGACAACCTAAGGCAATATAAAATAGCAGAACTGAAATGGAGGCCTTAAGTACTGATACTGACAAGATTTTTCAAATTATATCTGTGTAAAGTTTGAGAAATATGTATTTTCCATTATAAGGTTAGTATAGCTCTGATACCAAAAATTCAAAACAAATTGCAAAAGAAAACAAATCTCATTGTTGGACACAGATTAAAAGAATCTGAAATAAAATGCTAGCAAATGAAATTCAGCAGAGTTTATAGAATGATGTTTAATGACCAAATAGAATTTATCCAAAAAAACCAAGGGTTGTTCAATGATTGAAAATATACAAATGGATAATCTATCACATTAACAGATTAAATATTAAAAAATGCATTATCTTGAAGAAGAAAAAGCACACCAAAAATCTCAACACATAATAAACACTCTTAGTTCATCTAGGAAAAATCATTCTTAAACTGATAAGTAACCCATAGAAAACAATTATAATGATGAAAAAGTCAAGAACCAGATATGGATACCTGCTACTTCATGAAACATTATTCTAGAGGTCCCAGGCAATGCAAAAAGACGTGGTATACAACTTTAAAAGGAAGAGACAAAAACTAGGATCATTTGGAAATATTTCTCTAGAAAAGCAAGAGTCAATTATTAGAACTAGGGTATTCAACAAGATGACTGGAATCAGGATCATTCAGAGAAAATAAGGAAATTTATGGCCTATATGCAATGTTTTAATTCTTGCAAGGAAAATATATTTGTCTTACTTGAATAAGTAATTAAAGGTAAAAATTAAAGCTAATTTCTTTTAAATGAAAGAAAAAAGGCTTGGCTAGTTAGGCCAAAGGATAGCACTTTCCTGGGGGACTGACAAAAGTTGAACTATTCAGTGGCACCGTTGCTACACAAGCAGAAAAAAATGTTTCAGAGGTGGGAACCCCATCTCCTACAAAGAAATGGTAAAGGTCTTTACTATATAAGTCCAGAGCTCAGAGTTTGCTGTTTAATTCCAAGTAATTCAATCAGGGGACCCAAATACCAGCCCGGAACAAGACAAAAAGCCTACATTATAACATGGTTAAACTGCTATTTAAAGACAATACATTCATGTAATTTCTATGACATCACTGATCAGCGTCTGCCAGGGAGCACGTGATCCTGCCCTGGACGTTGTCTTCTGTGAAGGGCAGCATAACAACAGAATATTGTCAATGACAGTATCCCTTGAATACAGATGATTATGACTCAATGTCTGGTACACCAGACTTTTTAATATCTAAAATCATGATGATACTGCTTCAAGCACTTTTCTAGCACCAGAAATCCTGAAGTTCTTAAAGCCAAAGTATGCTTGAATGTTTGTCTATAAAACATTATGTTAAAATATTTATAAAGAAAAACAGGCCAGGCACGGTGGCTCACCCCTGTAATCCCAGCACTTTAGGAGGCCGAGGCAGGGATATCACCTGAGGTCAGGAGTTTGAGACCAGCCTGGCCAACATGGTGAGATGCTGTCTCTACTAAAAATACAAAAATTAGCCAGGCATGGTGGCATGTGCCTGTAATCCCAGCTACTCAAGAGGCTGAGGCATGAGAATCACTTAGAACCTGGCAGGCAAAGGTTCCAGTGAGCCGAGATTGTGCCACTGCACTCCAGCCTGGGCAACAAGAGCAAAACTCCGTCTCAAAAAAAAAGAAAAATGATAAGGTGTCTGGAGTTATGTCAGAGCTCTAGGAAGATTTCTACTGAAAATCCAACTCTAAACAACACAACTAAGGAGAAGAAGTAATTCCTAAATACTGCAGGGATAGTAAGTAAGTATCTAGTTTGCCAGAGAATATTCCAAATATGCCTCTTTGCTGCATAGGTACAAATATCCCTGTTTAGTAAATAACCAACATTTCTTGAAATCTTTCTCTAAAAACTGTGTAGAAAAGCAAAGCAAAACAAAACTAAAACCGAGGCAGCGTAAGATCAATGCTTTAGAAAGCAAAATCTCTGTTAAGTTTCTTTATCCTATATTTTTAAGTTTAAGAATCTTCTCTTTGCCCCACTAAAAGGAGAATAAGGAAAGAATTCCATAAACACGCCACAATCCCTCCTAAGTAATTTTTTTTTTTTTTTTTGACAGATTTTCACTCTTGTTGCCCAGGCTGGAGTGCAGTGGTGCGATGTCGGCTCGCTGCAACCTCCGCCTCCTGGGTTCAAGCCATTCTCCTGCCTCAGCCTCCCGAGTTGCTGGGATTATAGGCATCTGCCACCACGCCCGGCTACTTTTTGAATTTTTAGTAAAGACGAGGTTTCACCATGTTGGCCAGGATGGTCTCAAACTCCTGACCTCAGGTGATCCACCTGCCTCGGCCTCCCAAAGTGCTGGGATTACAAGCATGAGCCACAGCCTCCAGCCATAACCTCTTTTAAAGGAAGACCTTTCACGTGGCCACTGCTCACTACTCAAAACAATTTCACGTGGCCCCTCCAGACCTGGGCCAATTGCACACTCAGCTCCTCCCCCATCATCAAACAAGCTGGTTAATTGGTCACATTTCAGTCTGGGACCATTCCAAGTCTCTTCCACACACAAAAGGCAGTCACCAGAAGTCAAAAATGTCCCTCAAGCCCCCTTTCAGACTCAATGCAAATGCATCCAGGATGTCTATGGGGAAGCGGAAAAGCCGCTGCTTTCCATTTTGAAAGGCTGTGGCCTTCACCGTCCAAAGGATGCTCTAGTAAAGGCCTCTGCTGGGCATTACTGTGTCAACAACATTCTAGCTAGCACTGATTGTGGGCAAAGGAATGTCAGGCCCCTAAATTTAAGTCTTCGGGACCCCTTGTTTATCCTCAAGGAAAAGGTGGCAGATGTCACAGCCTCAACAAGGCACAGCAGATACAGAAAGTCGGTGTTTACTTACACATCAAAAGTTTTCAACAACATCATTTCTGGGTGACATCAGCTGCTTTCTTGTCTCTAAGCAGCATGGCTACAGTTGGGACATCCTCCTCCCTCACTGAGAATAGGGGTCCTGGCCACAGCGGGAAACAGACATTCTAAGGACCCCCAGGGCACAGACGTTCCAGAAGGCAGGCACCATTTCAATGCCCAGGCCTTCTCTGTAGTTGCTGGGAGGGGTACGGCTGCTGCCCTCCTGCATGGGAGCCACGTGCCTCGGGAGCGTCTCCTCTCAAGAATCCTGGGGAAGGAAGTGAACTCTGAGGACAGGAGTGTCTGCATCCCCTTCTCAGCCCTCCAACAGCCTCTGAGGACCCCTTCAGGTCCTGATCCTACTCTACAACCCACCTCGCCCCCAGCAGAAGATGTCAGATCACAGACCCCATCAGATTGTCCTCCAGAGCTTCTCTCTGGCCTTAGGAAGCCAAACTCTGCCCATGGCCAAAAAAGCAAGGCTCCGACTGGACTTGTCTTCTGATTTCTGGCTGTTCTTACTTCAAACTCATGAACGGGAGCCACAGGTAGACCTCTAATGCCTCCCAACAATCACTCTCTAGGCCCTAATCTGTTACCCTTCTCTTGATAGTCATTTCTTTTCTCTCACACCTCTAGCACCTCCTCCTCATCCTCACTTAGCTGTTCTTCCCATTTTACTGAGCAAATAGAACCCCAAAAAGAGCTTCCAGTAGCTCCCACCACCGCATTTACCCATCCCTGCCTCTGTCTGCCCTCCTGTACCCTGGATCCACTGTGCTCCTAACTGTGGCCTCCCTCCTAGTTGTCATGACTTTCTCTAGGGTGCTGAGCACCGTCTAACACACCACATGTTGTATTACACTTAATTTGCTTATTGTCTGCCTCCCCATTAAAATGGAAGCTCCATGAGGGCAGAGGTTTTATTTGTTTACTGCTATGTTCCCGCACTTAGAACAATGCCTAGGATGCATGAGGTACTCACTAAATGGTTTGTGGGGAAATGATTGAATAATTCCTTCCACTGAATGAATGTTTTACAACCTGCCTTCAGCTGAGTTTGTGGGACTTGGCAGGGCTCGCAATACCATCCCTGGCTGACACATGCAGAGCAAGAGTTCTACTCACGGTTCTCACAGTGCGGGCCCTCCCAGCCATCCCGGCACTCGCAGCGGTAGCTCCCGTTCTGCAGGACGCAGCTGCCCTCATTCATGCATGGACTGGGTTTGCAGAGGTTGACTGGCCACTTGGCTTCTGCAATGGAGAACACACCCACCAGGCCGGTCGGGCATAGGTTAGACCTGAAAACCCCCACCCTAAGTAAGCCCAGTAGAGGTGCAAGGCTACTAGAGTCATGTCTCCCTTTGCCCTGGTAGCTCATGGTTGGTGCTGCATACCACTTGGCTAGGTTAGTAAGATCCAGCTGTCCTACAGACTCGTGGAGATTCCATTGCTCAGATGTGCCATACGCATGGCAGACTTTGTTTGTTTGTTTGTTTGTTTTTGAGGTGGAGTCTCCCTCTTGTTGCCCAGGCTGGAGTACAATGGCATGATCTTGGCTCACTGCAACCTCCACCTCCCGGGTTCAAGTGATTCTCCTGTCTCTTCTAAGAAGGTGAAGAGGAGGTTACTGGATTTGGGCTGGCTCTGTTTGCTCTGGGCTCTGTCACTGCCCAAGTCAGTGTCAATGTGGGATCTGTAGACCCTTAGGAAGCTTGTGGATGTCCTAAAAGTGGGTTCTGTTTAAAGGGAATGCATAAATTGTCAAGTTTGGGAGGGAGTTATCTATGTTAGTTAAACTTTCCATACCTTAAATGTCAAATCCTACTGTAGGATTTTATGTGAGCATGGGATTTAGCACAGAACCTGGCAGTTGGTAACCAAGTGCTCAGTAGCTGGGAAGAGCTGCCATCCTTGTTATGATGTATGTGAAGGCTCAGGCTGAAGGCCTGCCATGGGGATAGCCCTGAGGATGTGGATTCCCCCACTCACCTCCACACAGCCACTCAATGAGCATGTCCTGGTGGTACCGCAGGTCGGCGTAAGCTGCCACGTGGATCAGGGAATCCCGGGGACCTGCAAGCCTCCGCAGACTGTCACTTAGGACAGGCCCCACGCCCATGACCAAGACAGAGATGCCGTTGTTCCTCAGCTTCTGGGCAGGGACAGCCGCGTCCTCTGCGCCTCTCCCACCTGTGAGCACCACCACAGCTTTGGGGACACCAGGCCGGGCGCCCCTCTGGATAGTCATCACTTTGTCATAGATGTGCAGCAGGGCAGTGCCGGCTGAGCCCACCCCACCCAGGTAGGGGGCCTGGCTAATGGCCCGCAGCAGCGCAGCCTGGGTGGGTTTGGTGTCCAGCCCAAAGGCAGTCTGCACCTGGCTGCCATACACCACCAGGCCAACCTGTGTCACGTCAGGGTTCACCTCAAACTGGAGGGCACAGCTTCTCACAAAGCTCTGCATCTGAGCAAAGTTCTCAGGCCCTACTGAGGCAGAGGTGTCCAACATGAAGACGAGGTCCAGGGCTTGTGTCCGGCACCCTGCAGGAGCAAGCAGAGGGGCTTCAGCAGTGGATCTGCCAGTCAGAGCCCCTCGACGGGACCCAGGGACTGCCCGGTTGGGTACGGCCCAGGTCAGCCAGGGTGCTCTGTTCATGGCAGAATCCACCCCCTATATCTTCCTTTTAGCCACAGAACAGCACTTTCCTAGAATATTAACAGGAAGATGAGTGCCTGGCCAGACCACATTTCTCAGCCTTCCTGGCAGCTAGGGTGGCCACGTGTCTTAAGTTCTATCTGATGGACGTGATCAATTTCAAATTCATGCAGCTGGAAGCTACTTACCTTCCACTTCCCCTCTCCCCCTTCCTGCTGGCTGAGAAATGGTGACCCTGGACCTCAAGGTGGAAGCCATAAGATGACCAAGCCCTGCTGGCCCGGGCCACTCACCTCTGAACTGTATGTGAGAGAAATAAGTTCCTGTCTTATGTAACCCATGGGGCTTCTGGGCAACCCTTTGTGACAACATCTTTACTGTGCCTTCATCCATCCCCAGTATGCAGAGCACTAATTAGATGCTGTATGGACAAAATGGGCCCATGCCTGCTGTCAACAGGCTGACAGTCTAGGGGAACAGACATGAAATGAACATACAATTACAAATGATGTCGGCAGCCTGGAGGGAAAAGCAGGGGACTTATGTTACCAGTAGGGTAACATAACAAGACTGGGAGAGGGGGTCAGAGCTTCTCTGGGGAAGTGACATTTCACCTAAGAACTGAAAGACAAGTAAGTATGAGCCAGAGGCCTGTCCCATGCAGGGGATGCAGAGAGGCCTATGGGGACCAGGCCACAGGGAGTTCTCAGAAGCCAGGGGATAGAGTTTGGGTTTTATTACAAGTGCAAAGGGGAACCACTGGAAATTCTAAGTGTGAAGTTAGAGGATCTGATGCTCTGATTATTGGTTTTTAAAACCACTCCCACACCAGGAACGTCTAAGAAACTATCACAGCTACGGGGAGGGTGGCTGACTACATATACTGTGGGGGTCTCCTGGATGGGATTCTGGAACATAACAAAGACATTAGGTAAAAACTAAACAAATATGAATCAAGCATGGATTCACTAAATAATAATGTATCAATACTGGTTCATTAATAGTAACACTGTGCCATACTAATGCAAGGTGTAAATAGGAGGGGAAACTGGGTGTGGGGTATAGGGAACTCTCCACTATTGTCCTTTTTTTTCTTTTCCTATAAATCTACAACTATTATTTAAAAAAAAATCCAACCAAACAAAGAAGCAGAACAAAAGCACTTAGGCCAGCCTGGAGGGGCAAGGTGGGAGTGGGCAGCCAGTCCCTGTCCTTCCCCCTTACAGGAGGGAATGCTTCTCACCTTGGAGAGAGTGGTGGCATCAGGGCTGAGAAACAGAATCGCATCTGTAGCTTCCCATGCCCACCTACCAAGGGAGAACTCCAGGAGCCCTATAAAGGATGCATTTCACTCATGCCTGTAATCCCTCCACCTCGGGAGGCTGAGGTGGGAGGATTGAGCCTAGGAGTTCGAGACCAGCCTGGGCAACATAGCAAGACCACATCTCTATAAAAAATAAAACAATTAGCTGGGCATGGTGTTGTGCACCTGTAGTCCTGGCTATTCTGGAGGCTGAGGTGGAAGGATCACATGAGCTCAGGAGTTCGAGGCTGCAGTGAGCTATGATCGTGCCACTGCATTCCAGCCTGGGTAACAGCAAGACCCTGTCTCAAAAGAAAAAAAGGATGTGTTTCAGCTACGACATCTCTGGCCACAGGCCAGGCCTCTGCACGGAAGCAGTGTTTTCTAGAGTGCCTTCCAATAGGGTCATAAAAAATCAACTTCATGGTTTGCAAAACAGAACAGAAGAGAAAAATGTCAGAATCCCTCCTGGGTAGACAGGGTAAGTATCCTCTCAGGAAGCGTTTGTTTCCGTTGTGTGTGGCTAAACCAGCGGGTGTGCATGCACGTGCATCTGTGTGTGTGCATACATGTGCACGTGTGCACCAGGAATGCACTTCTTCCTGTGGATTGCCATCAAAGGAGCTGGCAAGCTGCTGCTCTGGAGCCTGCTTGGTAGATTCAGAGCTCTTTGTAACAATAACAAAATCATGATTAATAATAACAGCAACACCTAGAGTTTGCTGAGTGCTTACTCTGTACTAAGCATGTACACCACCCATCTTACTTAATTCTCACTAAAGGTCTCTCAGAAGGTACTACTATTAGTCCCATTTTTGTTGACAGGTAAACTGAGAAATTATTTATGTGACTGGTACCTGAAAGAGTGGGGCTGTGGTTTCAGCCCTTAGAAGGGGGCACTGGCAGAGAATGATGGTTAAGTGGTAGCCAAAAGGAGGAAGGACCTGCCTGCTGACCAGCAGCCCTGGGTCAGGCACCGGGACCTTACCTGGCCGCTGCCGGCTGCACAGCTTCCCCTGCAGCTCAGGGATTTGGTTGAGCAGATCCTGAGGGTCCGAGTAGACCATCACATGCTTTGGGCTGCCCGTGATCTCCTCCAGCTCTGCCTGCACGGCCTCACTGCCTACACCCAGCAGGAGCAGCTCTCGCGCCCTTGCGTGACGCGCTGGGCCCGCGACCTCATCCTCGGAGCGTGACTCAGTGAGCAAAACCACCACTCTGCGTGGCCGGTCCTGCCCTGTCCTGGTGGCGCTCCCAAAGCCACGGTCTGCCGCCTGCCACAAGGCACTGCCCATCAGGGTGGGGCCACCACGGAAGGGAATGCCATCAAGGCTTCTGACCAGGTCAGGCACATCCTGGTACTCCCCAACAGGCACCGCCACCAGCAGCTCCCTGCTGTACGTGGCCACACCCACTCGGGCCCGAGAGTCCTCCCTCAGCACGGCCTGCACAAACTGCTTCACGAAGGCTTTGGCCCGCAGGAAGCCGTCCAGAGTGGTGCCCGCAGAGCTGTCCAGCAGGAAGAGAAGGTCGACCCTGCATTCCAGGCTCAGCTTCGGGGCTGCGGGGATCACAGCAACACCCACAGTCAAGCCATGGCCATGCAGCATGCGATCTGTCCCACCCGAGACATCAAACTACCACGCAGGGCAGGAGAAACTCCATCCCAGGAGGGAGATGGGGCAGAGAAACTGTGGGCCCCAAGCTTAAGTGACCGGTGCTCATCAAGGAGTTAGAGACAAGGCCAGACACGGCACTCCTGGCACTCGCTAAGGGTCTCCATTTAGCCACTTTACAAAAAAAAAAAATGCCATCTACATTATCCCTTTTTTCCATTATGGTTAGTCCAGTGTGTGTCCTGAGAAATCTTTGTCTACCTCAAGATCATGAATATATGCTCCTGTGTTTGCTTCTAAAGGCCTACACTGCTTTGCCTTTTGCATGGAGGTCTATAGCCATGCTAGAATTGACTTCTGGTAGGGTTGTGAGGTACAGGGTCAAGATTAATTTTTTTCATATAGATCTTCAACTAACCCAGTTATCATGTTTTTAAAAGTTATTCTTCAGCAAGCCCTTATATGCGTCAAGCATGATACTAAGCACTTTGTACAATCTTATTTAAAACTCTCAACCACCCAATGAGGTAAAGTCTACTATTATCTTCACTTCACACCTCTAAAATCAAAAGGAGTTGGGGCTCCTTTCTCTGCTTTCATAGAATAGAGAAGAAAAGACTCTGCCCAGGACTGGGAGCCAGAATTGGGTAGACTCCTGCCTTCAGCTGGGCTGGGCAGCACTCAAACTTCAAGCAATGACCATTCTGCAGCTAATAAGCTGGGAGCCACTGTCTCATCCAGAGCTCAGCCACCCGAATTATCTACTCACGGAACACTGAGAGGCTGCACCACGTGAACCGCAGACCAGTGGTGCACTGAAAAGCAGATGGCTTGAGGGCCAGTTTCTACCCAGAAGCTGGAAGGGTGTGCAGTGAAAAGGGGAGCCTGTCCTCTCCTTGCTCCCCAGTGGTCAGTCTTACAGGGCCAGTGCATACCTACCACAGTTAGCCTCCCCTCCAAAGGCCAGCGGGCAGAGGCATTGGTACCCGTCCAGTCCCTCTGGAACACACGTGCCTCCATTCTGGCAGGGCTGCGAGTCACAGGGGCCTATCAGAGAGATGCCCATTAACCGCTAAGCACCACAGCACAGGGGAGTAGAGAGGACTGGCCAGAGGTGTGGGTGCAGCTGGCTTCCTGCTCTACCAGTGGCCAGCCCCTTCCTTCCCTCACAGTTCACCAGGAAACCTGTAGCAGAGGGGAAAGCACTGCCGAGTTCATAGAGGAGAAGCTGGGCACGGTTGGTAAAGGATGCTCTGTAGCAGGCTTTGTAAGGTGCCGTGTGATGAACTGGTGTTAGACTGGAGCTTGACAAGGAGGAAGCTCTCCGTGACATCAAGTGTGGGTGCCTCAAGACTGAGAGAGAGCTGCGGTGCCAATGGGGCCCTGTCTTCTAAGTTCTATACAGGGTTGTCTTAATGGCCTCTGCACCTGGCACAGCAAAACACACCAGCCTTCGGATCCTGCGGTCAGTCTGCTGAGCAATGAACGTGGCCCTTCCACTTCCTCCAGCACCTTAATTAACATCTCCCATCTTCATATCCTCATATCGAAAGGAGTGATGGGAACTGAACTTGTTCTGTGGGGTTATTGTGAGGATTAAATGAATTAATCTGCAGAAAGTCTCAGTACTAAAAAAAACACTCCCCAACAGGTAATGACAGTATTGACTTTTAGATATGAGACGCAAATTATGAGCAAGGCCTCTTCAAAGCTGAAAGTTTACATGGGAAACCACAGCCTGTGTCAAAATCTGACCCATTCTGAAGTGTCTGATCTATGATTCCCTGTGCTCCGTGCCTGAGCATCTCATCACTTTCCTTGTCAGTTATTACAAAATGCAGTTAAAACCACATGACCTCCTTCCCAGGGTTACAGAAAACAAACAGGGTCTTCATGTGATTGTGTATTCCAAGGGTTAGAGAAGCAGCTGAGTGTGGTCACAATTGGGACTGGCATTTTCTTGTCCTTTTTGCTTAAAAATACCAATCTGTTACTTGATGGCCACATCATTATAATTAAAGTATAGACTTTTCAAAGGCAGAAAAGATTAAAGCTAAGTCTAGGCACCTCACTGGGGCTGCGGTTGTATCAGCCGGAAGACCGGAAAAAACTGGAGGCTCACTGACATTGGCAACAGTGGCCTTTAAGTGAGCATCTATTATGTGCCAGGGACTGTGCTAAGCACAATACACTGCTTTTCTCATTTCACTGTCACAACCTTAGGTAGGAACTATAAAAACCCTATATGGCAGATGAGGAAGCTGAAGCTAAATGAATAGAAGTCACATGCCCTAGGTCAGATCATTGGTAAGAGGTAAAGCTGGGATTGAAAGCCATTTCACTCTAGTTCCTAAACCGTAAGTCCTCAAACCCTAATTACTGAGCAGAAACAGCTCCACTCTCAGATTCTCCTATGCTTCAGAGGCCGTGGTGCTAGAACTGCAAACCTTGAGAACATACTGAAGGGATCACCTAACCCCAAACAGGGACACTCACTACCCTGCCTGTGTGTCTAACTGCTGGCATTGCTTCCGGGAGACAGGCTACTCATCAGGAGTAGCAAATCCACCCCAGCACTGACACCTACACATTCAAGTGCAATTTTGAGCTCCCAGGTCAGTGGGGTCACTAGCACCCCAGGTGAGGGATAGTGAGGGACCGTGAGGGCACACTAGGGAACCATGCTGAATGATGCATAATGGCATCGATGATTCCTCCCGTTAATTTGGGATTTTACAGCTGAGGGATTACTTCCACGGGCATTATCTACCGAATCTTCACCAGGACCTCATATACAATGCCTCCTTTCACATGGAGGAGGGAAATGGGCTTCCGGACATTGGGTAAACATCACCCCATTTTACAGAGGATGAAATCATTCAGGTATCTTGCCCTGAGTTTGGTGCTGGCTTTGAGGATGTCTGCAAAGCTGGTGCTCGGTGCCTGCCTTTCTCTGCCTCTCACCAATGCACGTAACACTGGTTCAGGGGAGTAATCCCAAAGCCGCCACTCCATTCTTAATGAGCAAACACCATGGAGTGAGTGAAGAGTACACTCTCCTCTGCCCGCCAGGTGCCCCAACCCTCTGTCCTGGAGCCAGTCGCAACCCCACCCTCTGTCCCAGGATTGTAAAAGCCCCTTCACAAAGCAGCCTGGGTCCAGGGCCCTGAAAGAACCGGTAATCCAAGAGGCAGATCATACCTGGGCAGGTGGTCCTGTAGCAGGTAGCAGGGTGGGCTAGGAACACTCTCTTCCAGCTACAATCCAAGGAAACAGAATCACAGACAGATCAGAGATGTAAGGGGAGGGCAGAAAACGTAAGATGATTTACAACACCAAAAGCTGACAGAAGATTCTAGTGCAGAAACAAGAAAGACTTCCTGGTTTTCTTTTTGATTCTACCCTAACTTTTCTCTGCACATAGAGTAGGAAATGTTTCAAACTATCCAGTGACAATTAAAAAAAAAAAAAGGCTAGGTGTGGTGGCTCACGCCTGTAATCCCAACACTTTGGAGGCCAAGGTGGGCAGATCACTTGAGGTCAGGAGTTCGAGACCAGCCTGGCCAACAGGGGAAACCCCACCTCTACTAAAAATATAAAAAAGCTGGGCATACTGTGCCTGTAATCCCAGCTACTCAGGAGCCTGAGGCAGGAGAATCGCTTGAACCCGGGATGTAGAGGTTGCAGTGAGCCGAGATCGTGCCACTGCACTCCAGCCTGGGCAACAGAGTAAGACTCCATCTCA